>NC_053432.1:77654862-77741036 GCF_007990345.1 Gossypium hirsutum
TCCTAGATACCTAAAGCGAAGACATCCACTCTTTTCACATCAGGGTGTGCTAATACTAAATCTCGCAAGCTTTTCCAAGGAACGCATTTACTGTCTCCTTTCTGCTGGATTCGGGCAGCGACCCACTGTTCGCTCATCCCTGTAATGCTCATCAATTTTTTTAATAATGTCGGGACACTAGCAGCTCTAGAATAGGCCTTGTCAATTTGAATCTTTGGACACCGAAGCAGGGTCGTATATTCTTCCACGGTGGGAACCAAGTCCACTTTTCCAAAAGTGAAACAACTGTAAGCAGGATTCCAAAACTGGGCTAGGGCTCGAAATAAATGCTTGTCCACTTTGACACCAAGTAGGTGAGGTAAGTCCCCGTAATCACAGTAAACATCTGCTTGGTCCCGTCGTCCCATTGATCCATATTTCCTTCATTTCTTGAAGATCATTTTGGATTACGCTGATACGGGTGAAGTCCCATAACTCTGATACGTACCCTTCTGCAAGACTATCGCCTTTCTCTTTCCACATCGTCTCAGCCCATAATCGTACAGCTGCATTGTCTTCTACTTTATCAAGAAACCTCTTTTCCATGATAAGCTTTCTATCTATACTGAACGTGAATCGACACCTCTTTTGAAATGAAAATGCCATGCAATCACAAACAAAGCAAATTAGATCTAGGATTTAAAGTAAACAATAATAAATAAAGCATCTATTCGGTAAGCACTAGGGTCTGGAATAGCTCTATCTCGGTGGGTTCTTATGGCTCGCTATGTGTGGTTTGGTTCTAAAGTAAGGGTACCTGAACCAGCAGATTCCTCGATCCTCACCCATTATAGGCTCATATGGACCGAGTTCAGTTCAGGGGAATACATTTCCCTATGGCCATGCGGAGATGAAAATCTCACAAAGACATAGGTACGGATGTATCCCGGAAGCGATTCACTATCCCATGCGGAGGTGAAAACCTCACGAAGGCGTAGTTTCTCACTCCCACTTAAAAGGTGTGACCAACGGTCATGCAATGGAATGTGCAGAAATATACACCTAAACTCTAAACAAAGCAGTAATTATAAACAAATAATAAAAGCCAAAATAAAGGCAAAAAGCAAGTTTTCAATTTTGACACAAAGACAAAAAGTAATCAACTCGTGGCTTGACTCTCTTATTTAAAGTCCCCAGTGGAGTCGCCAAGCTGTTGACACCATTTTTGAATGAAAACGGGGTCAACTTGGGTTTCGAAAAATGAAAACGAAAGTGGGAGTCGCCACCAATCTTTTTTTGATGAGGTGTGATCGGGTCACCTCGTGAAACGGTTGTTTTTAATAAACGATTTAGATTTTATTAAAACAACGATTTTTTTTTGTCTACGAAATTCAGAAAAATGGGTTCGGGAGTCGGTTACGCACGAGGAAGGATTAGCACCCTCGATACGCCCAAAATTTGGTACCGAGTTGATTAATCAGTGTCTTAGTGTCGAAAATTGAAAATTTGAAGAGTTTTAAAAATGCGATCCTTAAAAGAAACTCTGATAACGTGAATTGAAATATAAGATTCTCTTGTTCCGAAGGAATATCCCATCCAGCACGTTAGGACACGATACTCTAAACCATCGAAACCAAGATCACCTTATAGTTTAATGAAACCATACTTTGAAGCTTTAAGAGGATATTTGGCTATTTAGTCGAACGAGGAATCGAAACCCAGCACGTTAGGGCACGTTTCTCGATTTTCCAAACGCGAAATATTGCCTCATTTAGAAAAATTTTCCTTTTGATGTTTAGTGTCAATGCTTGACAAAACAACAACGAATACGACGAAGTGAGCAAAGTAAAATGAGTAACAACAATACAATAGGCAAAATGAAATGACGAGGCGATTACATAAACAAAGCATACAAATAAATAAATAGAACTATCATTTAAAGAGTGAAAGTGTTCATGAATAAAGAAACAAACACCAAATAACAATGATGACAATAAACACAATTATGTAACAATGTGCATGCATGTATAACTATAAGCCATGAAAGTACGAAATGCATATAAATTATAGAGTATGAAACGTATATAAATATATACATATATAAAAACTGTAAGTATTATAAAATAAAAACGTAAGTATGTGCATATGTACACTTAAAAATGTATATAGGTATACTTATTTTTAGATTATAAAATATATACAAAAAGAGGAATATATGTTTATACATATGTAGGAGTTATAAAATATAAAACACGTGTATGTACAAATCTATAACATAAAATGTGTGCGCATGTATATTTTAAAAAATGTGTATATACGTGTATATATGAAAGTAAAAAGACCATATAGATTGTAGCATATAAAAAATATAAGTATGGATATATATTGATTGTAAAAATATGTACGTATTAAGAAGCATGCATGTACATGTATATGACGAAGTCTGAAATTTTTTATATATATATGTATAGCATTAAGTAAAATATTAAATAAAACTGATTTTTAAGCATGCATATTTATAAGAAATAAAAATAAATAAATAATAAAAAAACTTAAAGTAAAAAAAGGGTCGAGGATCGAATTGGAATCAGGCCCATAAATTGGGGCCAAATTCGTAAATAAAAGGTTCGAGGGCCGAAGTGAAGCACGCGCAAATGTGGAGGACCGATTGGGGAAATATGCCCAAGTCCAGAACGCAGCGTTTCAACTCGAAGAACCACATGTGGTCAAAAGACCAGATCGAAACATAGGCAGAATTTAAAGCCAAAATCGCAAGATAAAAAAAACTACATTGAGTGCGCCTAGAAGAACCGGGGACTTAATGCGCAAATGTCCCCTTTAACAGGAATGCGCGGACCCTCAGCGGGTCGGGTCGCGCATACGGGTATGAGGGGTAAACGGCGCCGTTTTATCTAATATAAACATCAAAAAGAAAAAAAGAAAAAAAATTGCTTCATTTTTCAAAGAAAAAAACAGAGGGTTCAGCCCCTCTCTCTCTCGCAGGCTCCAAGTCCGGCCGATAGGGCCATCGCCGGTGCCGCCATGCCCCTCACCGTTATCGGTGATCAGAGCAACGCAAAGGTCGAGTCTTTTACCCGATTTAAAGGCCATTTAGAGGTCGAAGCCTCTGGGCTCGAAGGTCGAGAGAAGAGAAACCCCCACGGCCTCTCTTCGGTCCCGGTTTCACCGACCACGGCGGTTCCGGCGATGGACCTTGCATGCAATCCTCGGTAAATTTCTTCTCTCCTCTTTTATTTATTTTCGTAAATAAAAAGAAAAAAAAGATCTAAAACGCACACGAAAAAGAACGAAAAAATCACCTTCTTTGATTCAAGATCTATATTTTATTGCTATCCTTCTTTTTTTTACAAGAAATTGCTTGTGGCTTTTATAGCCAGATTACAAACTCTTCATATCTGTTTCATTTTCTTTTCTTATTCGGCCTTTTTCTGTTGCGTGTGCTTCGTTTTGCAGGTGTCCGTGGCCGACAGTGGTGGCAGAAACGTGTGAGTGGAGGCATGGGCCGGAGGCGTGGCAGACGAGAAGGTGGGGCGGCACACACGCGGCGCTTGGAGGCTAGGGTTTCCTCTGATCTGAAATTTTTGTTTAAGTTTGGTGGGTTAGGGTTTTCCTAATTTTGGGCCTGGGTATTTTATTTCCTGATTTAGGCCATATTGGCCTGCTTTAATGGACTGTGGCATTTTATTTATTTTGTTTTATTTTTGGCACTAGGCCCGGCAAATTTGGGCTTCTACATATATAACTAATGTAGTGATCAAATACAAGAAGCTATTAAGAAAATAAATAGACGAACAAAAGAAAATTTAACCGCGGGAGAAAAAGTATCTAAGTAATCTAACCCTTTAAGTCTAACCACTAACCTATCTAAGTTTGCTTTGACAACAAATATCCCTTTGCATCCAACCGCCTTCTTACTTTTAAATGAATCCAATACATACATTTAGATGAATCCAATAAATCCCATGTATGGATAACCATTTGGTATATTTGTGGTGGAATTTTTAAATACTAGTAAAATTTAAAAATTACAATTTTGTTGTTGATTGATATTTAAAAAAATTAAAAATTAAATAAATAGTGATTTTTTTTAATTTAAAAAGATCTCCAATATGTCAAATAACATTTCTTTATATTACAAATATAAATAATGCAAAAGGTTTTAGAAGAAATTGATGGGTTTTTATTTAAAAAATTGAATTGAACCACGATTGTTTTTTATGACTAAACTATTAAAATTTATACTAAAATAAAAATGTTATCAAAATAGTTGGTCATCTATTTAAATTTGAACTTTTAATAAAATATTTTAATAAGAGAATATGGATAAAAATAGTGTAAGTAATATATATATATTTCTGTAGAGTGGTTGACCCATATACGAACTACCAGCAATCAACAATGTTGAGGCAATAAAACTATTATATAATATTCTAACTAGTTAGATGGTAAGAAAAAAAAAGTAGGTTTCGTCTTGTTTCATCTGATGTCCAATGCTTTAAGGTTTCCAGGGAATGATTGTCTCAGCAATCATAGAAGTGACAACATATGGATCTATAGTTGAAGTTGGCCCCCTATCTTCAAAGTACTATTTGCCTTCCTTCACTGTGTCTCTTTTTACTTTTATTGAAGTTCCTCGATTCACCACTCCCTGCCAACATAAAAACATGTTCATTTTCCATATATGCTTTGCCAAACCCAAATTATGGGAGGTTAAGATTGAGAGCAAATTGGGTGGTACCCATGAGAAGGTGTTAATGTCGGTCGTTTCATGTCTTTTGGTCAAACGGTGGTTGTATAATGACTTAAAATTTACGGACACCGAAAAAGTGAGTTATACAGCTTCTGTCTTAGTAAACTGAGTCATAAATAATTATTAGAAGTAATTATGAGTTTAGTTGAGTGCTTAATTAGGTTTTAATTAGGTAAATTTAATCTAATTAAGAATAATTAGGAAAAGAGACTAAATAGAATAATGTGTAAAAGTTGAATTATAGATTAAAAGAAATCATAAAGGATCAAATGAGAAATTAAGCCGTATATGAGGCGGCAAACATTAAAACAAAAATCTAAACATTTTTGTTAAGTTATAAATTATAAATATATTATTTTAGTTATAAATTGTATTAAATTAATTTAAAATAATTATATTATAAGATTTTTATATGACAAATAAGTTATGGTTTTGACAAATGGCTGGTGATAAAATAATACATGTGTAATTAAAATATGTATACAATTCTAGTTTATAGATTTAATTTACTTATTAATTAAGCATAAGATATTTATTATTTATTATCTATTATTATTAAATTAAAATATATTTAATAATTAAATAATTAGTATAAGATTTTTGGTTGATAATTAATTATGATTTTGCCAAGTGCTTGGTAAAGATAAAATACAAGTGTATTAATTTAAGTATGCACATTTGTAATATTTTTATTTAATTAGTAAATAGATATTTATTATTATTAAATAAAAAAATATTTATGAGATAAATAATTAAATTGTGATATTTTTGTAATAATTAAATTGTGAGATTTTTGTATAATAAACAAATTAAGTAGTGACAATTGTAATAATGAGAATATATACATTTATATTATATTTATTTATTTACTTAAAAATTAAGTATATAACAAATGTATGGTATTGATAGTATACAAATGTGAATATATGATTGAATATTTAATAGATATTTAGAATAAAAATATAATATATGTTAAGCTAACAAATAAAATAAAGTAAATAAACTATAATAAAATTAAAAGGAAACAAAAGAAAGAAAGAAGAAACAGAGAACAGACGAAAAAGAAATAAAGGAAAGGGAAAAGAAAAAAAAGGGATAATTTGGGTTTGAAAGCTTCAAGTTTAATTGGTAAGCTAAACTAAGTCCCTTTCTCTTAAATTTGATGTTTTAAAAGCTTTAAAACAAGGCTTTATTGAAATTAAGTTGATATTTTAAGAGTTCATAGATTTTCAAATATAGTTTAGGTTGAACAAAAAGATGAATTAGGGATTTAATTGAATGAGTTTCAAGTTAGAATTGATAAAAGGATTAAATTGTAAAGTAAGCTATAAGTTTTATGTTGTAGGGACTAAATTGAGGAAAATTATAAATTAGAAAAATATGCTGGAAATTTAATAGTTAAATTTGAGTTTGGATAAATTTTGAATAGAAATAGAGTGTGAATTGAATTAGGAAAATAAGTAAACTTAGTTAGGATTAAATTGGGAATAAGGTAGGAATTGATTAGAAATTTAATTATTTATTATAATTAATGCTGTAATTAATAGTATAATTATTTAATTTCCGTAGCTAGTAAAGAACCCGAGGCATCAGTACCGAAAGGAAATGTAACACCCCTTAACCCTTATCTGTCTCCAGAATAGAAATACAGGGCATTATCAGTCAGTACAGTTCATTTACGGCTATTAATTAAAATAATTATTTACACTTATCACAAATTTAACAAATTATCAAATAATTTAAATCTATACCAATTAAGCCAAATCCTATTATATACCATTACCAAACTTAATTCTAAATATTTCATCAATACATTGACAATTCAAAATGCACACACATAAAATATCCTAGGTACATGCCATTACCAACTATTAACATGCTTTACCTCATTGAATTCGGGATCGGCCTAAGATGCTGATTCCACGTTCTAGCTTTAACTTAACCTGCGCACGAAAACAAACCGTACGCTGAGTATGAACTCAGTAATATTTCAATAATCCGAACACTTAATGAAATGAAAATATATAACAAACACTTAAAATCATATACAATTACAATTATTCAATTATTTAATTAATAAATATCTTTTACTTAATAATTTTCTATTCAATAACTAAATACAAGTATTACAAATGTATGTATTTTTATTAATACACTTGTATCAAATCATTATCACACATTTGTCTTTCTTTAATTCATTTATTTATTTTATTTAATTAATATACAATAATAATTTTTAATATAATAATATTTACTT
Organism: Gossypium hirsutum; assembly: GCF_007990345.1. Lineage (NCBI taxonomy): Eukaryota > Viridiplantae > Streptophyta > Magnoliopsida > Malvales > Malvaceae > Gossypium > Gossypium hirsutum. The sequence continues at coordinate 77,661,870 of NC_053432.1, forward strand.
AAATAATAAATACATACATGTATTACAAATGTATGTATAATATTTATTACACATGTATATTTTTATTACCACACATTTGTCACTATTTTAATTTATTTAATAATATAATAATTTAATATCAATTAAATAATAACCATAATAATGATAAATTAATTATTCTAAGAAAAATGTTAGATTTTTCCATCTTTTGCCACCTAAATTAAGACAAATTAAGAAAATGTAAAGGACCAAAATGAAAATTATGCCATTTGTCTTAATTTAGGCAGCAAAAGATGAAAAAATCTAAGATTTTTCTTAGAATAATTAATTTATTAGTATTATGGTTATTATTATTTAATTGATATTAAATTATTATGTTATTAAATAAATTAAAATAGTGACAAATGTGTGGTAATAAAAATATACATGTGTAATAAATATTATACATACATTTGTAATACATGTATGTATTTATTATTTAAGTAAATATTATTATATTAAAAATTATTATTGTATATTAATTAAATAAAGTAAATAAATAAATGAATTAAAGAAAGACAAATGTGTGATGATGATTTGATACAAATGTATTAATAAAAATACATACATTTGTAATACTTGTATTTAGTTATTGAATAGATAATTATTAAGTAAAAGATATTTATTAATTAAACAATTGAATAATTGTAATTGTATATGATTTTAAGTGTTTGTTATATATTTTCATTTTATTAAGTGTTCAGATTATAGAAATACCACTAAGTTCATACTTAGCATACGGTTTGTTTCCGTGATCAGGTTAAGTTAAAGCTAGAATGTGGAATCAGCATCCCAGGCCGATCCCGAATTTAATGAAGTAAAACGTGTTAATAGTTGGTAATGGTATGTATCTAGGATATTTTATGTGTGTGTATTTTGAATTGTCAATTTATTGATGAAATATTTAGAATTAGGTTTGGTAATGGTATATAATAGGATTTGGCTTAATTGGTATAAATTTGAATTATTTGATAATTTGTTAAATTTGTGATAAGTATAAATAATAATTTTAATTAATAAACGTAAATGAACTGTACTGACTGGTAATGCCCCATAATCCTGTTCCGGGGACAGATAAGGGTTAAGGGGTGTTACATTTCCTTTCGGTGCCGATGCCTCAAGTTCTTGACTAGCTACGAAGATTAACTAATTATACTATTAATTACAGCATTAATTATAATAAATAATTAAATTTCTAATCAATTTCTACCTTATTCCCAATTTAATCTTAACTAAGTTTACTTACTTTCCTAATTTAATTCACATCCTATTTCTATTCAAAATTTATCTAAACTCAAAATTAACTATTAAATTTCCAGCATATTTTTCTAATTTTGAATTTTCCTCAATTTAGTCCCTACAACATAAAACTTATAGCTTACTTCACAATTTAATCATTTTATCAATTCTAACTTGAAACTCATTCAATTAAATCCCTAATTCATCTTTTTGTTCAACATAAACTATACTTGAAAATCTATGAACTATTAAAATATCAACTTAATTTCAATAAAACCTTGTTTTAAAGCTTTTAAAACATCAAATTTAAAAGAAAAGGATTTAGTTTAACTTACCAATTAAACTTGAAGCTTCCAAACCCCAATTCTCCCTTTTTCTTTTCTTTCCCCTTTCCTTCCTTTCTTTTTGGTCTGCTCTCTGTTTCTTCTTTCTTTCTTTTGTTTCCTTTTTATTTTATTCTAGTTTCTTTACTTTATTTCATTTGTTAGCTTAACATATATAATATTTTTATTCTAAATATCTATTAAATATTCAATCATATATTCACATTTGTACACCATCAATACCATACATTTGTCATACACTCAATTTTCAAGTAAATAAATAAATATAATAAAAATGTATATATTCTCATTATTACAATTGTCACTATTTAGTTTGTTTGTTATACAAGAATCTCACAAATTAATTATTTATCTCATAAATATTTTTTAATTTAATAATAATAAATATCTATTTACTAATTAAATAAAAATATTACAAATGTACATACTTAAATTAATACACTTGTATTTTATCTTTACCATACACTTGACCAAATCATAATTTATTATCAACCAAAAATCTTACACTAATTATTTAATTATTAAATATATTTTAATGTAATAATAATAGATAATAAATAATAAATATCTTATACTTAATTAAAAGCAAATTATATCTATAAATTACAATTGTATACATTTTCAATTACACATGTATTATTTTATCACCATCCATTTTTCAAAATCATAACTTATTTATTATATAAAAATCTTATAATATAATTATTTTAAATTAATTTAATACGATTTATAACGAAAATAATATATTTATAATTTATAACTTAACAAAAATTTTAGATTTTTGTTTTAATGTTTGTCGCCTCATATACTAAATGTGACTTAATTGCCCATTTGATCCTTTATGATTTCTTTTAATCTATAATTCAACTTTTACACCTTATTTTATTTAGTCCTTTTTCCTAATTATTCTTAATTAGACTAAATTCACCTAATTAAAACCTAATTAAGCACTCAACTAAACTCATAATTACTTCTAATAATTATTTATGACTCGGTTTATTAAGACGAAGCCCTATAACTCACTTTTCTGATGCCCGTGAATTTTAAGTCATTACAGCCTTCCCCATAAGTGGCAATGTAGTCCTTGTACCTCAGTTTAAGATTTTTAATGGCTTTCTTGATGACTTCAAAACCACCATTGTTTCTCATGGATTTGGTATTGTAGTTTGTGTGTGCGCCAGCACCATTCCAGTCATCCTGCTTACACAACAACTTCAATTATAAGAACTTTTAAAATCTCAACTTAATTTCTATAAAATTTTATTCTAAAACATCAAAATTAAAAGAAAAGGATTTAATTGACTTACCAAATTAAACTCCAAGCTTTAAAACCTTAGTTGTTCATTTTCATTTTCTTTTCTTCTTTCCTTTCTCCCTATTTCGAAAGTTTCTGTTTCTTTTCTCCTTTTGTTTCTTTTGTTATCTTACTTTGTTTCATATATATATATTAGTTAATAATAATAAATTATAATAATAATATAATATAATAATATTTAATTCATAAATATCTTTTACTTAAATTGTAAGAAAATATTTTATTTTATTACAAATGTATTTATATATATTTTTACACATGTATCATTAATCATTATACAATTGTCTTCATTTTAATAATTTAATATAAAACTATAATAATTGTAATAAATATCTATTTAATAACAAATACATATATTACAATTGTACATATAAATATTTCTACATTTGTATATTATCATTACCATCCATTTGTCTTCCTTTTATTTATTTATTATACAAAAATCTTATAATATAATTATTTAATTAATAAATATATTTAACTTAAAATTTAAGTAAATAAATAATTATAATACAAGTGTATTTATATACATTATTACACTTGTACCATCTTATCACCATACACTTGTCTAAATTTATTTTACTTCATAATGTAATAATATTAATAATAATATATAACTAGAAAACCATAATAATAATTTCATATAATATATAATCTAACCAAAATCTTAGATTTTTCTTTCCATTTGTCGCGTCACCTAATGAAATAGGCATAATTTCCTATTTAATCCCTTTTATTATATTTTAATCTATAATTAAACATTTACCCTTTATTCAATTTAATTCTTATACTTAATTAATCTTAATTAAATTCTAATTAACCATTCAATTAACTTCATAAATATTTTTAATAAATATTTACGAATTCATTTTTCAAAAACAAAGACTCAATAATATACTTTCCGTTAATCATAAATTTCGAGTCGTTACATCACCACGGTGGAATATCATATTCTATTGTCTTACTTGGATGGTTTTTAATTTCATGTTTTATCTATAGTACTTATAAAACCTGCCTCACTTGGATGGTTTAATAGAGAAAAGTTTTTGGTTTCCCGTTTTATCTATACTACTTATAAAACCTGCCTCACTTGGATGGTTTAACAGAGAAGGGTTTTTGGTTTCATGTTTTCTCTATACTACTTATAAAACCTGTCCAATATTAAAATAACAATAAATAATATTATTATAAGAGAAAAAATTAAGAAAAATAGTTTATATATTATTTTTATTTCAAAGATGATTTGAGAGTTTAATTTAGAGTGAGACTCAAAATAAATCTGAATTTTTTAATTCGAAAAATAAGATAAATTCTTCAAAATAAAAATATAAAAATTAAATTCTAAATATAATAAGTGTATAATATTTTAACTTTTAAATGTTAACCATTTATATTATACTCTGACCCACTAAAAATATCACACTTTTATAATTTTTAGATTAATTCTTTTAAACTTTGATTTTAATTATAAAAATATATTTAGAAACTAATTATTAAAGTTTTTATAATATATATTTTTTTAAAAATCATTCATAATGTATTTTAAAAATGCGTTATTAAAGTTGATAAATTTTAATCAATAAAAATCGCGGGAAGAATTTTTTTAATATATTTGTTTATTTTTTATTTTTAATAACACGTAGATCAAATTATGTTGATGGAAAATTAATCAATTTTACATATTCCTGTAAAGTTGGATATAATTGATATTTTGACAAAATGAATGATGAGTTTCAATAAATATTTTATACATTTAATTGTTATCGAAAAATAATTAAAATATACAAAATTATTTAAATGTTAAAATATTATGATAATAAAAATTCAAATCATAATTAAAGGAAAGAAGAGGAAAGCATGACGCCACGAAAAAAAGAAGAAAAAAGGACGTAGGGGTTGAGTAGTGGCACAGATAACAAAGAGGAGGTTAGCCGAATCAAGAAATGCTTAACCGACAAAGAAAGGCGATCGATCTTCTAAGAGGTTCCGTTCAACCTCTATAAAAGGAGAAAAGTAATCTTAAATATAAAAATGTATTAAGACGCTTTGAGGAGTTGGAGGAGGCCATTCAGTAGAATGGGATAACAACAGTCAAGTGGATTAGGTTTAATTTAAGCTTTTCGTTTTCATTTTATTTTTAAGTTATTTTGTGGATTGTTAGATCTTAAGCCCAAAACTAATGCAGACTTGTTTTTAATTTTTGGTTTTGATCCCCTTAATAAACCCATTGTTTCCCGTAAATTTACTTTTTATACAATTAATATAGTTTTACAACTTTTTATAATTTTTTATATGATTAATATCTTAACAATCTAAATATAATATTTCATATTTCATTCATGTAAATTATAAATTATAAATTAAAAATTTTCAATTTTTTTATTTTTTATGTAAAAAAAATTTTCAACCATTAAATATATATAAATATAATCAATATTATAAATATATCAGATCAATTAAAAAATTTATATGCATAACAAGTATAAGTACAAATATCTTGATAAATAATTGTAAAGTTCTATTATAATTATTTTTAAAGCCAATTTAATAATATGATAAAAAATAAAGTTATTTTTGTATGTTAGAATTTTTTTTTTTAAACTCGATCTTTTATATATATATATATATATATTATAGATTACAGATTATAAATATTATAAATAGTTAAATATACTCACACATAAAATTTACAAATATATAAGGCATATTTGTCAATACCGCAAAAGCAAAACGAAGAATAGATTCTAATATTCGAATCCAAATGTATTAACTGCAAAAGTAAAGTAAATTTGTGTATCCATTATCCAAATTCAAATTCGTTATTCTTAAAAGTAAAGCAAATTCGGATAATAAATATCAGAAAGTTAACATCTGCATCTACCCTAACCTACTACAGTTCCAAGGATAGTAAACCTAATATTATCCAAATTCGTTTGAACATGCTACATGAAACATATGCACTTCCTTTATTAACAAATTGTCTCTGGAATAACCTCAAGCTTTAGTTTTTACATCGGCACCCTCAATCATTCAGATGATTAACCATTTCTACAATGCAACCAAACATAACTAAAAACCATCTGTTTTTCACTATTCGCTGGAGAAGGCTCACTTTGGTACTGCAATTAATTGGAAACCATGCTCTCAGTCTCTTTCACGAAGCCATCTCCAGTCCATTCCTTGTCGGACTGCAAACCTTTCTTAATAGCTTTCCTCTCTCGTATTGCTTCTTGCTGCCTCCGCACTAAATCCGTATGAGTCGTAAAATACTGAAGGGAAACCCTGATATTATCCAAAAAGACAGATGCATTATTCAACTAGAAGTTTGTTTATGTGCAGTTTCCATTGTAAGAAACAAAGCATATACCCTCTGAAATCTTCTATTGATTTGAAATTGTGCTTCTTCATAAAATCCTTGAGCTCTTCACAGAGTTTCTTCACAAGGCCATAGCCATGCATCATAACACCAGTACAGACCTACAAGCATATGCAATGATGATGTTGAAAGCAAGCTTCAAACATATATGTTATTTCATTTGTTAAGAGTATTAGTTTTTCAACATGTTTTAGTACATAGAGTTAGAAACAAATTAATTTCACTTAGTAATTTTTGGTCACTCACATAACTTGTTTTCAGCGAAGGCAAGAAAAATTGTTTACTTATTCTGATGAGGTCTTTTCAAGTTTAAATTTGTACTAATTAGTCTTTATATTATGACAGACTATTTTAACAATAATCAAGTTCTTCCTTATGTTAAATACCCTAAATAACCAAACCAGGTAATATAGAAATTGATCATGGATACCCTCGAAAAAAAATTGATTGTGGAATTCAGGAATTTATAAAATAATAAGACAAAACAAATACTAGTTCAAAAACTGTAGACAACTACAGCTCTCAGCAAATCATATTAATGCATATCCTAGAATTGTCAAGATATCACCAGAAATTTCCAGAGAACTAAGCTACTCCATAGCTTTCCACCAAACTTGTCCTCAACAATTTTAAGCTAGTTATTATCAAAGAAAAAAAATAAGCTACTTCATTCCGAGGCGTATCCTATAAACAAGATTAATTGGGTAATATATTCATCCAGGCTTTGGTAGGAAAGATGGAACAGAGTAAGAAAGGAAACCTGTCAATCAAATCGTTAAAATTTATAACCACTATCTCATTCTGAAACTCAATCATTTGGTTAACAAGTTTTTCTGCTTCACCCCCTTTTTATCTTTCTTACCAAGGTAAGCCTTAATCATTCGAAGTGTTTACCACATATTTCAATGGCATAATATAGCTATGAGCTTTAGATTGAAAAACTAAGACATCATTTAAAGGACACAAATTTATCCAGAGGCATGAAGAGATAATAGTGACATTATAGTGGAAATCCAATTATAAGAATTATTACCTGGACAGTATTTGCACCAAGAAGAATAAACTCAGCAGCATCACCCCCTGTCTCAACACCCCCAATGCCCGAAAGTGAGTAATCCTTGTCATTAAACTCTGACTTCATCATTTTTGCAATGCTCATCACTTTAGCTAGTGCAATAGGATGGACTGCTTTGCAAGAATAACCCCCAGGAGTTGAGTAGCTGTAAAAAGAAGTTTAAAGTGCATAAAATCTCCAGGAATAAATTTTGGGACACTGAAAAAAAAAAAGATTATTTGAGAATACAAACCCCTCAACACAGGGCTCTGGCCGTAAAGTATCAAGACTGATTCCCATCACACTCATGATAGTATTTATAGCAGCTACCCCCTCACAACCTGAACTCAAAGCCACCCTTGCTGGCTAAAAAGCACACAATAGGACAATAATATCACTTATCAACAATAAATCAATCTTACCGTGAATCAGGAAAATAGGAAAGGATGCATTTTCTAATGGGAAGTCTAAAGAATTGTGCTTCAATCACTTCTTTCAACAGGAACAATTGAGCTCAACAATCAAACAGTACCACAAAGTTTTGAGATAGAGTTACTAATAAGTTGCGTTTCTCAAGAAAACCATGGATTATATCAATCAGCGATGCCTAACAGTTTGATTGATTTAACTTTCAACCACAAAGTAACAAATAAATCTAGCCTAATATAAATTCAGGAAAATAGCATGAAAACCTCCCTTTTCCTGCTAGGAAAAAAATTCCATTTAGTTGTTTGCCTCCCCTGATAATCATGGAAATTTATTCAACAAAAACAAGAAGAAATAAGTTTTCAATCTGCAATCATTTTTGTTGTTGTTTCTCAATATCTCCAACCCATAGAAACAACCAAGGACATCCACTTACATTTATCTTCAACAATAACTTACACAATCAACAATATGGAAGAAAAAGACTGTTTAGTCCTAAATGAAAATTCACCTTATGGCTGAAAGTTACAGCTTATATAATCTTTTCCTCTGTTTATAGAATAGAAATTTATGGTGATTTTTCAGAAACTACTGTGCTGATGAATATGGTGCTTAATAGTGGCTCAACTTACCAAAATACCCAAATGTCAAGAGTTTTGAGATATAGATATTTTTCTCCCTGGGAGCCAACTACAGAACATTATCATATATGATAGAAATTGAGTAGTTAGTCTTACACATGAATGCATTCAACTAATGGGAACTGTTATGAAATGTGCCATAAAGTTTAAGCAAATCAGACAGAGACAAGATGTCATCATTTCCAAAAATAGAGGTTTCCAAATAAGCATCTCATTTTCTTGATTCATGATAAACGCGTAAACATGCTTCTAAAACATAAGATGCTAGTCATGCTACTAAACATCAGGACTGGAAAGCAAACTCAACATAAGCAGTGACTCAATTAACAAAGAAAGAAAACATACCATTGTGATGTCGGTGATGTTAGGAGTCATCTTCGCCCATACAGGAACAGTAGCTTTTGCATTTATCCATCCACAAACTTCCTCCAATAGTGCACAATCTTGCCCAACTGCTGCACCCATTTTACGCTCAGGCATGCCATGAGGGCATGAGAAATTAACTTCAATGGCATCCTAGAAATAATGTCATTTCACGACTAAGTATTTTAAATATAAGAAATAAAGAAGCGTAGAATCTAAGTGAAGAATACAGCTTACAATCCCAGTTTGCTCTACTCGATCAATAAGTTCTTCCCAGCCAGCTTTGTTATATTCCTCCATAATGGAGGCAATCAGAATCCTGTCCGGATACTCTTTTTTCAGTTGCTTAAATTCTTTTAACATAGTTTCAAGAGGGCGGTCACTGATTAATTCAATGTTCTCCCACCCAATTATCTGTCCTTTGGCAGAGCCATTAGCTCCTGCTCGTAGCCGGGCATACCTTGGAGTTACATTGATAACCTTGGCAGCATCTAGCGACACCTAGCAGAACAAATTCGTATCAAAGATTCAACATTTATTATGCAAATGTGCATAACAGGCATATTCCAGATGTATACGAGAAAGGAGGGGGGGGGGTAAATATGCTTGAAGACCAATGTTGCTAATACCACATAGAACAGCATTCTGGTTTCCTTATTATATCTAGTACGGGACAACATGTCCCAAAAGGTACGTGCTCAGCCAATAGGATTTGGCGATCTCATGTAAGAACAGGATGGTATTTTTAAGATAGGAAAAGACTTCCTCCCATTGTGTACCCCAAGATCTTATAGACACAAAAGAGTAAGTCTCAGACACCAATTCAGAATTGCTATGAGTTGAAGGAGATCCAAAAAAGAAAAAGACTTAAGGCCAAACATGCAGGCTACTCCCAACTAACCCTCATCCAATGTTTATTACCTTAAACCAAATCTATAAGATAGAAATCTATATTTATTTAAGTAACATCCGTACAAATATGGTATAAATGCAAACAGTAAATGCGGCTTTCATTTCAAGATAACCTTTTTTTTTTCTTTTCTTTTTTAAGCATTTTTCTCCGAAGAGTCGTATGATTAGGCATTGTTTTGTAAGAATAAAATTAATCCTAATTTTCTTTTTCCATTTTTGCTTAGAAGTACTATTTTATGAACTTTGAGGGAATATTAATCGGTGCCTGACTGATCGTTTTCTTGATTCTATCATCTTTCGTTTTGGAAATACTAAGATACAAAATTAAGTAGACATCTCTTCCTCTGCTGAACCGTTCAGTCTGAGTGATTGATGAGACACTGTAAGTAAAGACGAAGTTCAACTTGTCCAATGCATCAATACGATCTAAATAACAATTTTATTCATGGATCAAACTACAACAGCGTTTTAACCACCTTAATAATAATAATAATAATAATAATAATAATAATAATAATAATAAAGAAAACAAATTGGGAAGCATTTAAAAGAAAAAGGAAAAAAAAAAAAAAAGAAGAAGAAGGAGCTTACAGTTTTGGCAATCACAGCGCCCCAGCCTTCATCAAACGCTCTCTTCATCACAGTATAATTTGTACCGGGAGGACCCGACCCGATTACAAAAGGGTTGGGCATTTGCAGCCCATTAACGCAAACACTCAAATCAGGTTCAGAATGATTATCAGAAGCAAAAATCTTAAATCCTATCCGAGTGGGCCGAGTCGACCTGGGAGTAACATGGCGAGTGACAGCAAATGGGTTGCCGTTGCTGTGGCTGAACTTGAGCGAAGCCATGGATGTCTAACGAAGGATGGATGGATGAAGATGAGAGTCCTTTCTTAGAAAAGAAAAGAAAAGAAAAAAAAAAAAAGAGTGAATCTGAATCGTAATATTGTGGAAACCAGACAACGAGGATATTCTAGGAGTCTGAGTTGTATTTTTGACTTTTTGCAGCCGAGTTTATTGCTTGCAAGCATAGGCCATTTCATCAGGATCCTAATAATGTTTATTATTTTATGAGAAGAAAACTATTCGATAATTACTTAATTTAATTAATCTTTTAAATATAATAATATAAATATATATTATTTATTTATTTAAAATAAAAATAAAAATTAATCGATTTAGTCTTAATTTAATTAGTATAAACATTATTGTCAATGTAGGACGTGAGTTCAAGTGGATTGAAGTATATTACATTTTCTGTTTATAAAATAGATTAAAAAGAAGTTAGTAATTTTAGATATTGTATAAAAATAAATAAATATTATCAGAATTTATAAAAAAATAAAAATGTTATTTAATTGAATGTTTCGTTCTCTATTAATATTTTTTACTTTTTATGATTATAATTTTGATTTGACTTTTTTTCTTTTCTAAAGTATTTTTAACTGAAATTAATATATAATTAAAATTTAAAAAAGTGAAAAAAATTAAATTAATTCTTCGTGTAATTTTTCAAAAAAGCGGATAATAAGAGATAAATAATATTTATCTCTATTATTTCAATCTAAAATAATATATATTAATATTTATTAAATAAATAAAAGTTTTTTTTACGAAATAAATAGTTAATTATTTTTTTTAAAATTTATATCAACTTGATATATATGATTTATATGAATCAAATATGATATATAATAGTTGAATTATTAAAATATTAATTGTAAAAAATATATAACAATATATAAAAAAGTGAATCCCTTTTAAATATATAAACAAAATTTAAAATAGGTAAAAAATATATATATATATACTATATACATATACAATTTTTTAAAAAATAAAGATAATTTTTAAAAGGAAATTGTTTTTAAGTTTTAATTCGAGATTTAAATATAGTATAAAAATTAATATTATATGTTTATGTGAGAAGTGGATAAATTATACTAAAATCTGTTTCACCACTTTGTGAGTGAAAATAATAATATTGACAAAAATGATCACACTCTAAAATATATAATAATTTTTAAAAAATAAAAAATTTAATTTAATTTATAATTTATGTATAATAAATGACATAATTATTATTAATTGCATTCGATATTATATACTCAATTTTTTTTATATCTTATTAATTTAATATTTAATTCATTCATAACATTGATTTAATAATAAACTTAAATACAATAAAAAAATATATATTAAATAAAGGAAGTGATGGTGTGACCAAAAACTCCATAGGATTCCATCAAAAATAGAAAGGTGTCTATCTATTAGGCAGCTGCTTATTCGTCCATAAGTGGAAGCAGAGCATCACCACCGCTTCACGTAAATATCAGATTATCTGTTTTTTTTCATTTTTTTAATAATTTTGATTATATTTATTTTTATTTAATATTTAGAACTACTCATAATTGCTCTCTAATTTATAAATAAAAAGATAATATATTTTAACGTATTTATACTTAAATTTTTTATATTAAAAATAATATTTATACTAATTAAATTTAGACTCGATATATATTTTTTATTTTTAATTGTTTGAAAAGTAAATACGAATAGGACCTATAATTATACAAGTCTTATGAGCTTGCGGTCCATACACTTAAAGTTATTATTTATTCAAAACGAAATATAGGTCGTAAGGGATGGACAATCATTTTGAATCTTGATGCCTAAAATACATGTGGAAGTAGAAAAAAAGGTAATAATATTTTAACCAATACAACTGCTGCTGAGATGCCATGCCAGATTATGATATGCTAAAGCTGTCGGGAAGGCATATTATAGAATAATAATGAATAACATCATTCCATGAATCGAATATAATAATTTGGGAGGATAAGATTTTAGCTTAATAATAAAGATGTTCAATAATTTTGAGATTTCGAGATCGAGACTTATTCATGGTTGAGATCGAGAGTTAAATTTTATGATTATAAAAATCATTTTTTATGTTGTCAATTGAGTTTTAATTTGATTGATATAAGTATTATTTTAAATATAGGAGGATGTAAGTTTAAATGAATTGAAACGTATTATCCTTCTATTTAAGAATTGAAAAATAACTATAGATGATTCCAATCATTATGTCAAAAAAAGCAGATATAAGATATTATTAGAAAAGAAAAAACACTTATTATATTCAACTGCAAAATACCTTTTATTATTTCTAGATTGACATTTTAATTATATTTTATTAAATTTAAAATTACATTTTTCACCTCTATCAAATATAAAATATTTCAGCTCTGGGTTACACTTTTTCTGATGTTTTAATAATATATATATAAATTGGTGTTTAAACCACTTTAGTATTTCATACCATATAGACAAATATATTCGTGTGATAGACTTTCCAATTGCTCGTGACGACATAGAGAGTACAAGTTATGTAGGAGGATTTTCCTTTTAGATTTGAGATAATATTTATTACACTTTGAATGGAATTTTTATGAATTTATTTTATATTCTAATTACTTTTGTTAATTTTTGACCCATTTTGGTAGACAACAACTTCATTTAATTGATTCTTTAATATTTTCATTTAATTAACAGTTAAAAGTTGAATTTTAAAAAGAAAGACTAAAAGTCGCAAAAGAAGGTTTGAATTTTATTATTTTTCATACAAATTTTAATTGTAGTTTAAAATTTTTTTAGACATTTTTGTACTATATTGTTTTGTAATATTTTAATAATTAAAATAGTTAATAAGTTTAATTTTATTCAACAATTTGAATAATATTACTTTACATATTAATTATATGAAATAAAAACATATTATTTAATGCCAATAATTTATTGGTCTAAGGGATGAATGTTTGTATTGTAACATGAGAGTGTAGTTTTAATCCCTAGCAACCCTACTTGTACTCCTAAGTATCAAAACGCATATATTATTTAATAAATTAAAAATAACAAAGTAAAATCAAATGTAACATATCATGTGAACTTTACAAAAAAATCATTTTAATTACCTATTTAATTCTTCATTTTTTTAGCCTTAAACTTGTATATTTTTTATCAAATCACCTCAAAATGAGTGGAAAAGTAACATTTTTTAACTTTGCCAACGTCGCATACACGTAGATTGCCATGTCGACGACAATATTAGCATTTCATTAAATTTTTAAAATTAAAAAAATCAAAAAATTATAAAATTACTATTTTTAAAAATTAGAAATATTAAAAATTTATAAAAAAACATTTTTCCCACAATTTATAAAATTTTAAAAAATTAATTAAATGTTGACATGTTATCTCCATGGCAATCTACATGTATATCATATCAACAAAGTTAGCATTCTTTTCCATCCATTTTGTAGTAATTTGATAGAAAATACAAGTTCAAGAGCTAAAAGAGACGAAAAATTAAATGAAAGCATAAAATAATTCTTTTTGTAAAGTTAAAGGGCAAAAAGAAAATCATTATGACTATTAAAAAAGATAAAAGAAATTAAAGCGTATTGCTAAAAAAATTGCAAGCATATTCGCTAAAGAAAAAGAAAAAGAAACCATGTTTACAAGATGAAACTGATTATGGATTTCATTTTACTAGAAAAATCATCTGAACCTAGAAATAGTTTAGATTCAACATCTTACTTGACTGTATCTTCTAAAATATTTAAAACAATTTGGGTGCATGAGTCATGTGCATAAACTATGATAAAAGAATAAACATAGACAAAAATGGAGAAAGACCACTCAAACTTTGTAATATTAGGATCGTATTGAAGTTTTAATTTAACCATAAAATATTTATAATACATGTTACATAAACTAGGCATTCTTATATTTTATCATGCCATATCATATTAAGATATTTTATATTTATATTAACTTAAAACATGTTTAATGATTCACACAAGTATAAGGCCATCAATATATAACATATAGACTTAGAGCTGACATTTTCTACCTTGCAAGGCAAAAATTACTGCTTCTCAAGAGGCATTGGATGATTCTTACAACCACCAATGACAGACAACTTTTGGACTGAACATAGAGGGATGTGTTTTCATTACCCTGAAGACTATGGAGAAAATCACATTTTACACCACCGACACTGCGGGCGAGTAAGTTAGGGTTCACTAAATTAGGATTCATCATGGTTATCCGAGTCAAAGCAGGTGAATGGTAAAACTGAAATCCCAGTACAAAGTTGCTTACCTACGAAAACAGCAAAATTCCGAAAAGGTTACAATCCCAAGTTTTCTTCTATCTCTGCATGCATCAAACACCAGATCATGTCACTTAACAATACAACGTATATAAACAAAAGGAAAAAAAAGGTGTAGCAAAAATTAAAATATAATACATACATGTACAGGGTATACAGACAGCTCTGGTGATGAGGCTCGTTAAATAATACCAGTGATCTAATGTAAAAAATAAAAAATAAAACGCAGCTCTCACAAAGAGGAGCAGCTTCCTATGCATTCGAATTATTTGCCGGATGATCATCCTTCCAACCTTTAGAAAGCAGGTCATAGTTAATAGATGCGAGCTGGGACAGATTCTAACAACCACAAGGAAGAAAAGGTATTAACAAAACTTGATCAAAAACCACAATGCTATTTCAAATTAACTATTAAGAATCGTGCAAACATTTAAAAAGTCTGCCAGACTTTATTTATGTCTGTATCTATAATTATAAATAACATTGAACTAAAAAAATCGTTGCTACAATAAAAAGGAAAAAAAAAGGATCTAGAAGTTCATTAAAAAAATGAAAACCTAAAATATTTCTCTAGGTGCCGTTCTGGCAACAGTTAAAGTGCCGGCAAATTATAAAAACAAATACTAATGCACTCTTACTAGGTAAAAGAAAAGTAATACCTTAAATGAGAAATTACTGAAAGAATAATTGACCGATGAAATGGACTCGAATTCAGTCAGACCTCCACATTCATCTCCCTGTTTCATTGTCAACAGACCAACAGAAAAGTCAAACAACACGAATAATAGATAAACAATCATTTATGGAACTGCAAATTCAGGGGCTAGGGTACCACTTCATCTTGGTGGTTGCTCAGGTAACCACTACTGCCACTTAAACTGTCAGCATCACTAGAATCACCAAGTTCACTACCAGGATAAACATGGTCATCTGAAGGATTCCACGAGTAGCGACTAGTAAAGTAACTAGTATCAAGTGCACTCTCCGAACTAGGAACAAAGGCAGCCTGTAAGGTATGAAAAGCATTATGACTAAATATAAGACACTTAAAAAAATAGAAGGCTCATAATTCAGAACTGATGGCAAAGGCGTCGACACCTTTTGCCTTGCAAGAGTGTCCCAGTTGATATCTTTGAAAAATACATGCTGCTTCACCTGTATAAAATTTCATTGTTTGGAATTCAATCATCTAAGGCTGCCCATTGTTTTAAAAAATGCAGAAATGTAAAGAAGAAAGAAAAAAAAAATTCTCAAAACTTTTACACAAATTAAGAACCAATATCACCTCCGATGCTCCTCTGGCTCCAAGTCTCTGATGGGGATCTTCTGTCAACAGTCTGGAAATCGGATAAATTAAGCAATTTTAAGTCCATATCAAGTCACTTGAAAGAAGAACAATACTGAAACAAAAACAGCGTAACAAAAACTAAGAGTTTTCCATAAAAAACTAAGAGATCCCGAAGATACATTTAAGCTTGGTACAGGCAATTTTAAAGGACCCCATGCTAAAACATCTTGATGTAGTCTATCTTATTGAAAAAGTATTTTACAAAAGTTTAAAGGGTTTCTGTGTTTGTGTGTGTGAGAGAGAGAATTAATGGTGCTAAGCACACAAAGTTCTTAACATATGAAGATATGAAATACTGTGAAAAGGATAAGATATTGAAACATAACTTCCAAGATATAGAAATTTTAAATAAATTGCTAATGCAATCACAAAAGTTAGCTTCTTTTTATTCTATAACTAATCTTCAGAAAAGAAAACATAGAAACTTCTAGAAAAACAAATTATAGAGGAATACAGGGTGAAATTTTCATCAAATATCTCAGGGGCTGGCAACAGCAACAACTAAGATGACAGATGTATGTCACTGTATAAGGCTACAAAGAGAGGTTTCAGCTTCTATAAATTGAGAAAACAAAGCTGTTAACTTTATCGAGAAAATATAAACATACAATAAATATGTCTGCAGAGATGTGTATAGATGCATCCCCTTAACTTGAGGTTTAGAAATGTTGCTTTCATGTTCATGATGGAGAGATAATTACACTATGTAGACACGTCTTGTATCTTGAGTTTCACTATGATCTATCCAAGTTGGTGCTTGATATAACAAAAAATTTACAGCTTTATTTTCTCGATCTATGGGATTAAAACCTCTTTTAGTTAAGCCATTCAGCAAAAATAGTACAATTGTATTTGCAAACCATGCATGCTAGAGAAATTCCACAAACAACAATTCCCAATAATGTCCATGGAATAATGTTACAAGAAACTACTTAAGACTTACTCTTTACAAGCAAAAGTTATATATTTCGACATGCATCGAATTCTCATGAAATACCAAAATGAAATCAATAAAACAATTTTCTTACCGATCAATTAGATCATGTGCTTCTAGGCTCATTTCTTCAGGCACCCTTGGCCAAGGTATTTTACGGTTGAGAATATTATCAAATATTGTCTATAACCAAAATATGGAAGAAAATGGAAGTAAGAATGAGCAATGCTTTAAAATGAAATTTTGTATGTGGATAGCACACTAATAATTTTAGCAGCATTTTTTAAGAACTCTGACAGTTCCAGCAATGAACAACCTTTTAAGAATAATAATATTTTTATTAAAAAACAAACTTAGAACGCTATCAACATTAGAGCACCAGGTACACCAGTTATTGTGCCAAAAGATTAATAAAAGCATAAAAGTTCCTTCTAGCTCAACCTATAGTTGCTATGCAGTTTTGACTGGACCAAACAGAAGACATTCCCCCTTAATTGCCCAAGGTGCTAGAAAAAACCAATATTACATATGTGCTCTGTTGTTTACTTCTAATATTGTCTTAGCAGTTTCCATCCCAGCCAAGAAAGGGACATCTGGAACACAAAAGTATACCCGACAATTGGCATAAGACTTGTCTTCCAATCCATGCATTTCCACAAGAAATTTATGATGGTAACTAGCATTGAGAACTTCGAATTGATGTTAACCAAGGATATGATTGATTTCCCACCCTCATTGAACAAACACCTAGAAATATGTTCGTCACTAATCTAGAAATAGCTTCATTCTTACAATGCCTCATTTTCGAGACAATCTGGATTAAAGGAAACCAGCCCTGGGATTGAAACCAAAATTTAGTGATGGAATACAGAAAACAAGAGATAAAAAGATTTGAATTACAAAGTAAGAAAGAGTTCTACAATCTGATGGTGTAATTCATATATCAACAGCACAACAAAATCTCAATATATTTTTTTTTTGGGGGTGTTTTTTTTTTGGGGGGGGGGAGAGGTAAAAAGTTGATATCCTTCAAAGTTCTAATCAACAGAATTAAGAGCAAAGAAAAAAGCCTAACTTTATATAAGACCACAGGAGACCTAATACTTAACAGATAAGGGATAACACTAACAAAATGCATAGCAAGAGAAGTAAAAGGGACCAGAACACCAGTACCATCAAGAACTACAACAGCTAGAATTGATATATTACCTGCGGATGTTCTGCATTGAAGGGTGGAATGCCAACAATCAGTTCAAACAGAATGACACCCACAGACCACCAATCCGCTGTTGCACCTGAGGAAAATTAAATGATATGGTAAACATACAGATTTAAACATGATCAACCAAAGAATAAATGCATAAGCATATGGGATAGAAACAAAGAGGAACAACCAATCTGCTCCCATAGGCTTTGAGCAAATTATGACCAAGATATCAGTCAAAAATCTTTTAATCAACAAATAATTTGGATCCAAGTTGCTTACGCTTCTAGATTAACACACTTTTGAGGTAGATCTTAATCTAACTTGCCCTTAAAGGGAAACAGCTGATTCAAAAGGTAATTAAAGCACCTTAAACTAAAACAAGTTATACAAACCATGTCCTGTTCCCAGAAGAATCTCTGGTGCCAAATAGTCAGGCGTTCCAACAGCAGACCGTTTCTTCCGCCTCTCTTGCTGGTGCTCAGATGCAGATAACTGAGGCTGCTCATCATCAAGTAGAGATGTGCCACTAACTGCTGGACCAGATAAGTCATCAGTGCTGTTGATGAGACCAACCTTTGAAAGCCCAAAATCAGTCAACTGCTAGGATGGAACGTTTAACTATTAGTTTGCAAGGGTATGTTCAGAAAAAAAAAAAGAAAGGTCAAAAAAATTTAGCACTAAAGTAATATCAATGTCACATTCCTTTAAAGTACCCTAATTTACTTAACAAATTATCAGCTTGAAATAAAATAGGTAGTACCTTGACCATTCAATCACATCTCACCTTTCAACATAATGAATACAACACACTTCTACTTGCCATTGTAATCTCAATAAATATCATAAATCATGAAAGAACAGAAAAGGAAAGATGATATTTTGCATTATAACAACAACAATAATCAATCAATTGTAACTAGAGAGATGAAATCCTGCTTCTGACAAAAAAAAAAGATATTTTCCATTGTGACTGTCAATAACGACATGGTTATAATTACTGAAAATAACAAAGTACAAAAAGTATGCAATGTGTATCTTCTAATACCCATGAAAAGAAGGAAAAACAAGGAAGGTCATATTAATCATTACCTTGATATGACCATCGTGTGCAATCAACAAATTATCAGGCTTCAGATCCCGATGAACCACATGCTGAGAATGTAAATACTCCAATGCAAGCACCTGTAAAAATATGTATATATGTTTTTACACTTCATATAACAACGAAGAAGATTTTCAACTAACATAAGCCAAAATATATATTCCTCATAATATATTAAGCCAAAACTTGTGTTTCCAAAAAAATACTTACGACTAAAAAAAACAAAACTTACCACTTCTGCTATGTACACACGAGCAACCTCTTCATCCAAGCAGCCTAAATTTCTCAACAATGAATATAAATCTCCTCCATTTAAATACTCCATCACAAGATACAAGTTCTCACGGCAAGTAAATGAATAGAAAAATCGAACCTATACAGCACATTGATAATAGATTAACGTAAGAATAAGGAAAGAAGCTCTCAAATAAAGTCAATTCTTTGCAAGCTAGACCTGCTCACCACAAATGGGTTGCGGACTGAAATCAAAATATCACGCTCTGCTAATATACTTTCAACTGCATTCTTACGAATCATATCTGCCTTCTTTAGAACCTGCACCAAACAGCACAAACAATTTTCTTTTCTTGAAAATTAAATCCACCTTCACCTCTCATTGACAGGCTAACTGCTCAGAACGATGGAAATAAGATGAGGGGCCCAAACATGACAGCAGAAATATTGAGGGGAGTCATAAATAAAAACAAAGCAGAAATTGCCTTCAACACAAAAGAGAAACACATGATCACTAATACAATAAAAAGGCAAAACAATAAGAATAGAACATAGGAATAAGATAAAAGGCCTGAAAAGAAACAAAGCAGAGCAAGAGAGAATCAGGGAACCAAAAATAAATTTTAGCTACAACATTTCTATGGGCATTGTCGTGAAAAGAAAATATAATTTTCTTCACATCCATTGTTTGTATGATTGAAAATGAGAGGAAAGAAAATAAAAAAGATGGATTATATTATTTCACCATTATATTCTTTGTTAAGATGAAAAAGAAAATACAAACAATGATGGATAATCTTCAAAATATACAAACTTGATTCACACCACTAACATTTTGCTTTTTGCTTCTTCTTTTTTCCCAATTTGGACTAATTTGTTTTAGTTATAGTAGATGTGGCAAATGATAATCTTCCCTATTTCCTTTTCTCACTTCTCTTTCCTGCCAAGCACCCCAAATTTCATTTTCTTTCCACTTTCCCAAACCCTAAACCCAAAATTCATTGTCTTTCCAGATTAATAATCAAAAGCAGCATTGCTGCCCCACGGATGCTTGTGCCATCCATCACTGCAAAACAGATTGAGCTGCGGGCATCAAAGGACCGAGATTATATTCCTCATTTGAATTACTCATATGTATGCATTTCAAAGGGACAAGGACGAGGATCTAATTCTGCCCAAAACAGTTAAAATGTTAGGATGAGTAACATCACTGTGTCAGTAGTTTGACCATATTTTATGCAAAGAAAATATGCTATTACTATCTTGGGTTGTGGGTATTTCATGAAAGTACTCCTTTTTAGCCCATAAGACTAGATTTTGAGGCCCAAATGTCCTTATTGCTCCATGCTTGAATCATACTGGAAGAAATAAAACAAAGAGGTTGGAAGGAATGCCAAGGTGGAAAGTGGAACGTTACATTATTTATTTTAAACCCAACCATTAAATTTTAAAATTTACAGAAGCCACAAACTCACATATTTTTCTCCTTTTTAGTTTCTACTTTCTTTCTACATATCTCTCACATCTTCTCCCTTCCTCCATCAAATTCAGTCTCTCCAGATTTGCATATTTCTCCAGTCTTTATTTGCCATCTACAATACTACATTCACTTTCTGTGCAACATTCTTCTCCTCATATACCTTAATTGATTATAAATTGTCTGTGCATTGTGTAGCTTGAAGATTCTATAGCATCTGAAAGGTAATAAGTTCAGATAAACAAAGAAGAGAACTTTGTTCATTGCAACAATTTGGTCTAATTAGAAGGTTTAATCTCCCACCAAGTCAGCTGCTTCTGGCAGAGATCGCATAACCAAGTCCATGTCAAGTCTTGACAACAAAGCATTCTAGCAAAAATGCAAAAACACAGCTACATAAATTTTGATAAGTGATTTACTAGAAATAAATTTATTTAGGCATAATCTCTTTCCTCAATTTTCTAGAACAATTTTAAGGTCATCTTGCTGAATGGGAATGTGAATGCAACAAAGTCCCCGAAAGGTGATCTAGTAAATCCTCTCCACAAATATTCAGGATAGAGAAGTTTAGAGTTTCTAAAAAATGAAGAGAGCAGCGAAATATGCATCATAACACCGAAGATGCACTCAAGTATTTTTACTTATGCATGATGTAAACACAAGAACCAACCAAAGTAAACAAACCAATAAAGCTTTAAAAGAATAAGAGGGGTGCCATAATTGAGGAAATATTAAAACAATAAATGTAACATCTATTATATTCATTGATAGAAAAGATCTTAGGGAAAGAAAATAAAACTCAGGTACCTTTATAGCAAAAAGATCCCCCGTTGTTCTCTTTTTAGCTAAGAAAACACGTCCAAATGCTCCACGACTAATTGGTTTTATTATCTCAAAGTCATCTATGGAGGTACGGTCCTTCGATGAAAGAATAGGGCTCGTTCTCAAACTACGAACCACATCATCCTCTAAGGGAGCATCCTCATCAATGACAGTACTAGCTATATCAACTTTTTTATCCTCGACTAGCTCACAAAGCTGCAAGTACTTCTCCCTACAACATTGAAATCATAACTGAATAAAAATGCAAAACAAACTCAATTAGCACCTTTTGCTCAAAACTCAAATATTCTTTACGATAGAATGTTCAGCAAAATTTTCATCGGATGGCTAAATATTATTTTGTTTGTCTATCTACTGCATTGTGTTTACTAGTGCCAAAGAATAAGCATCAGCAACATACTTACCTGATCAGTTTCTCAATGCGTGCCCCAAATGTTTCCACTGTAAGTGCATTAAATTTTCTGCGGTCTATGACATTTCTCAAGTCATCAAGACAAGATAGCAAATACGGCATGGATCGATCATCAGCCAATGGTGTATTTGCTACACATCTGGCAATATCAGCAAGTTCATTCATCTGCACAGCATGGAAGAAATTAGAACTTGTGCAGCTGAAGTAGGCCTAAATACACTAAACTGGATACTAAAAAGCAACACATCAGGGTCACAGAACCCAGACTCTTCAAAGCAGATACGTAATGCATCTGCAATGCATAGTATTGTATTTGCAAAATTGATCTGAAACAAATTAAGACTAAAGCTTTCATCTTAAATACTGTATAATCTATTTGCATAGGCAACTATTGATAGTCCAATAGTGGTGCATAACAGTTGTATTTGCAAAAATTGAACTGAAACAAATTACAAATAACAAACAACATAGACAAAAAGGTTTTTGATATGAAAAGTAACTCTGACAATCAAAAGGAAGAGCATAACAGGAGAGGAGAGCTGTGTATGAATGGAAGGTCAAGGGAGGGAAACTACAAACTTGTATAGTAAAATATATAAAACAAAAACATACTGTTGCATTGGACATATAAAATACATATCAAAAAGGCATACATATAACAGTAAATATAACAGTACATAGCATTTTCTGCAGTTCTCAAAACAGGCTAATCATTATGAAATAATAACTTGGCAAAGAGATACCTGTGGAAGATCCTCTTGCTCAGAGAAAGCACCCTTGCCTGACAATAACAAGTCTATCTGACAAGTTCTTGGTGTTGATAAAGGAGATCTAGGAGTCATGCTTCCTGCAGAAGATGTTGTCATTCCTTGATCAGACTTTGGGCCAAAGCGAGTTTTACATGACATGGAAGGCAAACCCTTAAGGTCATCCATAAAAACTGAATTATCAGCTTCAGGGAAACAATCAAGCATGTCTTCTGAACCTCTCCTAGACCAATCACTTAGTTTAGGAGATAGAACATCAGAATCTTCAGTCACACTCGAATTTGATGCTTTTGCAACATCTGGGCTCCCTAAGTGTTGGATATCCTTATTAGCAAAGGAATCTGCCATCTTCTCAAGTGTTTCAGCAATTCTTACAAGACGTTCATCAACACTTAAACCGTTCTGATCACATCGATCAGCAGCAGTACATATTCTTGAGTGATCTTCCACATTTGAGGTGGGAACCTCCTCCTCACAAATGCGGCATATTATAGAACTTCCTTCAGAAGCAGTCGGTTGGTCTCCCCGAGAACCCGATGAAACTTTGTGTTGATGCTTAGAAGGCTGCCCTTCAGATTCTTTTGCAGCAGGAAGCTCCTGAAGCTTAATAGAAGCCAGATCTACATCAGATGTGCCAGTTCTTTTCAGAGTTTCACTTGTGCTATTATGCTTCACCTTAACAGCAGTAACTTCCTTTGGACCTTTTCTGGCAGGTGTTGGGAGTTTCTTCCAAGAAGTTATTTTGTCTATGCTCGCAGGAGACTCCAAGTTCTTTGGCGTGTCATCAATGGGAGCAACATAACCTCCTTGCAGGACAACATGGTCCTTACTCCAATCCAAGGCATGTTGCTCCTGACTATAAGATTTCTTAGACAAGGCTGCTTTTGATGCCTTTGATGAGCTCAAACTTTTTGCTTCTCTTAGAACACCTGAAAATTTTCTATTGTCTACAGGATGCAGGACTCTAGATTGGCGAAGTTGTACCAAAGGTTCATCCTCAGCCAACCCACTTTCTTTGTGGAACTGCAACAGTCTTGTACACCTTGTAAGAATGAAAAGCATCCGGGTATAAAGCTGCTTCAGCACACATGCAGGAAGTTCTTGACGCTTATCATCTAGCTCCTGAACAATGCCTTCACACTGAAGCCAAAACTCACCAGGTGGTGTCATAGCACAGCTTCGAGCCAAAACCAGCAAATCCTCAATAGTTTCCTGCCACTCAGGATGACTGTCAGCAGTTCTTTCTAGAACTCCAACAAGATCTGCTGCAAAAATAGCCAGATCAGAGTTCACTTCCTCCTTTGCTTTGTCAAATTTTGCTCTAATAGCAACCAAGGTTTCCTGCATAAAAAGAAAATTCTAGTTAGAAACACATAACTGAATGAAAATAGGAGGCAAGAAATAGAAACAAACCTCCAAGTTGTTTAAGCGTCGAGGTTTCCAAAGCGGAAATGGTCGTACGCCTTTGGAATTTAATTCATGGGAAAAGCTCTTAATATCAGCAGGGAACCTCTTCCGAGGACCACTTGTAACACGAAGAATAGCTTGAAAACGGGGCGATTCAGATTCCTTTGGGTTTTCACAATCAAATGAAATCTGGGAAAGAAATAACACAATCATAAGTTAAAACTTAAAATGAAAACAGCAGGCAGTTGTCCCTAGTAATAAGTAACAGCAAAGTAAGGATCAAAGAAAATACTACTGTACCTCTGGTGTACAAAAATCTGAACTTTTTAAGCCTCCAGAGTGCCCAAGTGATGACTCGTCTTGCCCTGGTAACAGAATTTCAAGGTATCAAAGCAACGTTTGAAAGAAGAATCACAACAAATTGCCAGCAAGCCTTCATGCAGTGAAACCATTTTATTATGACCCAGCATTCCAAATAAAAAGTAGTTTGAACCCCCAGAAATTTTCTAAAATAAAAATCCTCTTTTAGTTAAAACAGAAAGGAGAAATGAAAAAAATGCACTCAAGAGAAATGTTGCAGCTTCAGAGAAATGCATAACTACAAAAGCAGTGGGGCCTTTCTTTATGACATTAGGAAGGAAGAAGATGGTAACTAGAAAAGCCCCAAAAGTATTTTAACCAGATCATAAGCATAGTATTCCAAAGTCCATATCGAAGTTCAGAACTTCAGATAGGTGGAGATGGGGCAGTGACAGTAAATAGTCAAAAAACTTTGTTACATAAGAAGCATTTTATAATAACTAACAATTTGAACTGGCAA
Source organism: Gossypium hirsutum (assembly GCF_007990345.1). Taxonomy (NCBI): domain Eukaryota; kingdom Viridiplantae; phylum Streptophyta; class Magnoliopsida; order Malvales; family Malvaceae; genus Gossypium; species Gossypium hirsutum. Next base: position 77,687,288 of record NC_053432.1, read on the forward strand.
TATGAGAAAAGCAGTTCATTTCATATCCTTTATAATCACATCACCGTCCAAGGGACAGTTTGATTACTGAATATACCAAATTAAATGCAGCTGCTAAAAATATTAAGAATCACAAGCATATCAGCATCTTAGGGAAATTCCCTTTAGCTCTCCCAAAATCCATAGCCCATCAACCATTTCTATTTCTACTAATCACCCATCCACATTCTACATGCTCTTTCTATTTTAATCTCTTCATTCTTGAAGAAGATTTGTCCAGAATTCAAAAAAAAAAAAGATCCTGTTGAGACATGGCAAGAAGAGACAATGAAGAAAGGCCTACCAGAATCCAATATAATATAAAAGATGAATCAGTAGGATCACAAGTAATATATTTCTTTGTTGAACATGATATATTTACTCACTGTGATCAGCAGTAAACATATCATGCACTTTTAGCAATTAATTTTAATATGCTAATGTTTCCCTTGACAAAAATCTAATATTAACAGAGATAAATGAAACTTTACAGAAATCATTAGAGCAAATTATATACCTTTCCATTTGGATTCTACCAGCTCAACCTAATAGCACAATTTTAAAATTTTTCTTTAAAAAAAAAGGTAAATTGGAAATTTTCTTTGCAAAGAATCTTTAAAATTCAATACTTTGCAACATGCCAAGTGCCAACTGTTCAAGAAAAATGCACAAGAGTATGGTAAAAGTAAATAATATTAACTAAACCATTGCATATCTTTTATCATCTCAGAGTGACAACAATCAAACCAAAGCAACTTTGTCTGGCAACATGTTCTTTTAGCATCTTCATCTGTGCTAGAGACTAAAATTCTTAAATATCACCCTCTCTATCTCTCAATAAGTTTTATAAGGCACCAATTCAAATGCACTTCCACAACTTATCATGCCTCGTGACAAAGTTAAGCTTCGTGTTCATTCTGCCTAGCCCTCTAACTTTCTGACCTACGGAAGAATAGCTCAAAGCTTTAATGCTAATCTAAGATAGGGTAATCCTAAACAGATGAAGAAAGCATTATAAACTGTTTTAGCATCTACCAACCAACTGGTCATGAAACAAGGAAATCCAGAAAGAGTCCCGGAATAGAGGAGATAACAAAAATAAGAACAGATAACTATAAAGCAACAATACTGCCACTAAAGTATCATCAATGGCATAGTTGAAACATCAAGCATATGAGAAATACAAGAACAATGATGAGTCAAAGTAGGAACAGTACCAGCACCTGAAGATGATTCCCCGTTCTGCAACCGTGACTTCCCTTGCACACCAGGACTCTGCTCTCTTGAGTGCCAACCACCACCACTCCCAGGCGAAATACTATCCGAATTGCTCACTTTATCAAGCAAACTGTCTTGCAACAACCTCTTGGTCAATACGCCTTTCTTCCCAGAACCTGATTTCGACGAACTACCGTCGCCACTACTACTGCAACCTCCCGGCCTAGACAAGTTACTAGCTCCGAGCACTGAAGCCACTGCACTTTTCTCACCTCGGAAGCTGAAAAATGTCTCCTGCGGCAAGGGGCCAGAGCGGGTTTTAATCCGGTTCAAACCCAAGGAGGAGGCTAGTAGGGGCGACTCAGAGGAGGACCTGTCCTTGGCATCGGGCTTCTTGGAGGTAGAAGAAGAAGAGGGCTTAGAAGGTGGTGTTCGGGGTTTGAGGTCCTTGCTTCTAGGTCCATCTTTTACTTGGGTTTGCTTGCAAGCAACGGGAGAGAAAAGGGAAGTGGAAATGGAAGTGGAAGCCTGTTGGGAAGTAGAAGCTTTGGGTTTCTTCTTGTCCGATCGGATGGGGGAATTGGAAGCAGATCGAGGGCTGTTTGATCCGTCAGAATCCGATTTCTTCGAAGAGAAGAAGAGCTTGTTTTTGAACACCATTTCATTTATTCACTGTTTTCTTCAAGCATAAAGGAAGAATGAAAGACACCACTAAATGATTTTTCCACCAACCATTTCTCTTCTTGAATAAAACCAAGTTTGTTTGTTGTTCAAATAAAAGAGAGCGTTGAAGAAGTTGGATTTTGTTCAAAGCCTTGAGATTGAAGAGAAAGAATGCGACATCTAAGGGGACGAAGTAGATGGATCATGGATGGATGGATAGCATAATATATATTAGAAAACCGAACGGGACCGGTCGCATCAAATTTTGACTACCATGTGACTTTTAGACGTCACTTCTAACAAATATTTGGTCAATTTCTATTATTAGCCCCCTTACTATCGTTGAGTTGTAGATTTACTCTTTATATCTTTCAAATTTTGAAATTTCACTCCTGCTACCATTTGGATCAAAAAAAAATTCTCAAAATTCAAAAAATATAAAAATTAAAATTCATCAAATTAGTAAATTTATAATGTGTGAAATTTAGTGGGTTTTTTTCGGGTTTTTTTCTTCTTCTTTTTTGTTAGAGATGCTCCATAACAGCAGAAGCAAGCAGATTTCAGCAAAGCACACAGCTCTTCTAGGGGTGCAGGGGCCAAAGTTGAAAGCATGAACCCTGTCGAGTTTTTTTTACAACCTAGTCCGCAACTCTGTTGTAATCACGTCTAAATCAAGCAAAAGATACGCCCTTAAACCCTGCTCAGCACCATTGATGTCATCAAGAATGCTCGAAATTTCCCACAGACAGTCCTTTTTTTTCTTGATGGATTTGACAAGCTCTTCACAGTCGAACTCCATCATCACTTGCTACCATCCCTTTGCAACAACTACCTTGGAACCAAGTCTCAACTTAGCTTCAGCTGCTAGCGCCGACAATGCGAACACCGGTGCTTAGGTTCTGCTGATACTAAGATCAAATAAGGTAGAGATAACGGTAATGTAGGGCGGGTTTGCTTAGGGGAAGCATAATTGCTCGTTAAAGTGTGTTGGAATCTTTCGTATATAGTTGCAATGCCATAAAGTATAGGGATCCCTCATTTGCTTTTATTGTGACTGTTTAAACTGCCTTAAACATCCGAGAATATTATTATTGTTACACTTCACGCATTTAATGTTATGATCGGTTAAGTTATAACTCACAAAAATCAAAGTATTGTAATCTTTTTAAAAGAAGCTCTTACACTTCTTACATTGATTGTATGATGTATGATTAGGTACTAATGTGTCTAAACGTCTTTTTCTTTAACTTCATTTGAGCAGCTAATAATTATAAAATTATTTAATGTGAATAACTAAAAGTGTCTATAGATAATGTCTGACAAAAAATTATGCTTCTTGTTTTTATATTTATTTTTATGTATTAGCATGTTTATTAACTGATTATATGCTTATAGTAGTTGTTAGAACGTACTAGATCACCACTAAGCTTCTTTAAACTTAGTAGTTATGATGTTTGTTCCATGCACAAGTTAAATGCAAAGCAAGGAGGAATTGTTAGCAGTGGCTCATCTCGAATTTTTCGCACATCTTTAATTTTTGTAAAGACTCTTTTCGTTTATAATTTTATTAAGACATAGGACCAATAAAGATGTTAGAGAGTTTGACTTTAACGCTTTGATTATTTTTTTGCCAAAATCACTTAATTTTTGGTTGAGTTATTGAATTAATTATTTAAGTATGTTAAGCTCTAATTATTTTTAAGCCTCGTTTAAATTATGATTTTATTTATAATGACACATGAGTGTTTGAAATGTTAATTTACATGCTTATAACTCGAATTTTATGTGAATTAATTGTATGATTTATTGATCATATTGTAAAAGCTCAAATTGCTCGGGCCCTTAAACCCAATCCTATTTACAGCAAATCCCAAATCTTAAAACTACCCTAACCCTAAACAGACCCAAACTCACACATGAGCCCAAATATTAGACCTAATTAGCCAGATTTAAGGTTTCAAAAAAGTTAAAACCCTAAAACACCTTACCCAACCGCCCCGGTCACATCATCAGTGCAAGTGGCCACTTGTCCCTGCCTTCACCGCCCATCCCCTGCAAGGAAAAAAAAAAGGGAGAAAGGACAGCATAGAAAATCATGTAAAATAGGCTTTAAAAGCCCAAGCCAATTTCAATGGAAACATTCGGCAATTTTTTGCAAAAAAATACAAACATTCTATTTCAAAAGCAAAAACGAGAATAGCAAATTCCAGTGATACTAAAGCACAAGTATAACACCGAATCAGAGGACCAAAGATACCAAAAAATCAAAAAGCAAATACCTAAGGTGATTTTGTTTCTTTTATTATTTTTTTTGAATCAATTGATTTGCATAAATACATATATTATAAATACATAAAAAAATAAAAATATATATAAAAAATTACCTTTTGGAGTTTCGGCCACCGCGACGATAGAGATGTTGCGGCCGATGGCCGGTCTGGTGATCGGACTTGGAGAGGGGAGGAGAGAGTAGAGAGCATTTTTGAAGGTTTTTTTTAAGAATAAGGATAAAATAATTTTTTTTGCAAAAAACATAACTTATATAGGGGTACCAAAACGACGTCGTTTTTGCTTATGTCCCCAGGCATCAAAATGAAGTCGTTTTGAGCCTCAACCCATGGCCGACCTGCAACCCGACCCGCTCCAACTTCAAGATCCGCGTGTTTTCATTGGAGGGGCTATTTGTGCATTTAGCCCATCCGCTTTTTTATGGTTTGCAATTAGATTTATTATATTTTAATTTGGCCTTATAATTTGTTGTGCTTTCCAATTTGGTCCTCAATGCTGCTGAGCCTTTTGGTTGGAGGGGTTTATTTCGTTTTTAGTCCCTCCAATATTTGTTCGCGTTGAAATAGGTCATTTTCTCTTCTTTTTTATTTTAGATTTCCCCCAAACTCTGTTTCTAATTTGATTTTAGTCCTTTTTGTTTATTTTCATTACTTTATTATTGAATTAATTACTTTTAACATTATTATTATATTATTATTATTATTAATATTAGTATATGTTTTATTATATATGCATATATCTTTAATATATATGTATATATTTATGTAGTATTATTAATAATCGTTTTTTTATTTCTAATATGTATATATTATGTAAATATTTTAATACTATATTATGTATATATTTTTTATATATGTTATGTACATATATTTTTTTAATATTATATTTTTATATATTATTATGTATATATTTTAATATCATTAGTTATATATTTTTATACTATTTTATGTATATATTTCTAATACTATATATTGTATATTTCTAATACCATTATTATTTATATATGTATATATGTACGTATTTATGTATTGTATTATAGTTGTTTTTTTATCATTATTGTTGCTAATATATATATATGATTTTTTTCATATATTATGTATATATCTTTAATACTATATTGTTTATATATTTTTTCTTACATATTATCTTACGTGTATATATATATTTTTTTTTATAACTATATTATGTATATACTATTACTATATATCTATTCATGTAGCATTATTAATGGTTGTTTTTACTATTATTATTCCTAATATATAAATTATGTATACATTTTTTAAATACTATATTATATATATTTAATACCATATTATGTACATATTATTATTATATCTATTTTTACCCCTATTATATTTATTATTAATATTAGTATATATATTTTATTATACGTGTATATATATACTTTTTATATATAGTATTATTTTTATATATCATTATATTTATTATTATACTTATTATTTTCACTATTGTTACTTATTATTTTATTTTAATATTATTATGCATTATTTGGTATACATATATCTTTTGTACATATTGTTATTTTTTATTATACTTGTATTATTTTGTTATGGTATTAATACATTTTTACTTTTTTCTTTTATTGTAAATATTATTTATTATTACTCTAATATCCTAATATTATATTATAATATTTTTTATTAATCATCTTATTATTTTGCATCGTTTATTTACTTATGAATTTTTGTTACAATAACATCGTCAATTTTTTTTATCATTATTTTAGAAACATTTTTATTTTAATAAATAAGGCAACGTACCGATTTTAACATTAAGTCTGTGATTTAATCGCTATGTTGGGTGAATCACATTGGCTTGTGTTAAAAACGGAACATCCTTAAAAAAAAACCCAAAAACTTGAAATTTCTCATGTTTTGGTCGGATCATGATTAAATGTTACATTGAACTTGCATTTTTGAAAATTAAGACAGCACATGTTTAACGAGATACCAATTTTGGGCGTCGCGAGGGTGCTAATACCTTCCTCGTGCGTAACCGACTCCCGAACCCTATTTTTTCTCTGGCTTTTGACGTAGACCTAAACTCGGCCTTCTTTTTGTTTAAAAAATAAATTTTCTTTTAAAAAAAGAGGATTTATTAGGTGTCCGATCACACCTAGAAAAGGATCGGTGGCGACTCCCTTTTTAAAATCAAAAGTCGGTTTTCAAATTTTCAATAAATCGCCTCAATTAGCGACCAAAGTGAAATTTTTACGTCGCTACACATATTATTTTGATGATTAATGTAGCACTTTGTATTCGGATCGGACATTCCCACATGCTCGCCCGAACATACTTTATCTCCCACTTATTTGCTCGGAAAATTCAAAAAAGATCGAACAAAGAAGAAACAACTTGTAGTGTTGAGCATAAGTTCGTTGTCGTTGATGGATCTTCAGCTGCTGCGCATGATATTGAAGGCTTTTGTCTAGGCAAACTAGCTCCTCGTCCAATTGTTCCAATAGTTTAGCCTAGGGGTGTTCAATCGGTTAACCGACCCGAAATAACTTAACTGAATTAACCAACCCTTCAAAATTTTTAACCGTTAACCGAACTGAAATTTTTTCAAAAAAATTAACTGAACTGGAATTTTTTTGATTAATTCGGTCGGTTAACCGAATTAATCGAAAATTATGTGTTTTTTAATTTTTTGTTAAAATAAGTATAAAATTAACCGAATTAACCGAATTATTTGTATAAAATTATATGTTTTTTATTTTTATTTTTAGTTTTAAATTTTTATTTTTATTTATTAAATTATTTATAATTTTTATGATTGGGTTGGGTAATTGTGTTGGGTTGGAAACTTGGGTTAATATATATTAGATTGGGTATTCGGGTTTATGTTGGATTGGGTTTGAGTGGATAGTAGGCATTTATATATTATAAATTTTTTTATTAATTTTTTCGGTTAAACCGAAAAATTCGGTTAACCGACTAGTTTCGAACCGAATTAACCGTTAACCAAAAACTCAAAAAATTATTAACCGACCCCGACCGAATTAATTCGGTTAACGGACCGATTAACCGAATTCGATCGGTTAACCGAATTTTTTCGGTTTTACCCGAATTTTGCACACCCTAATTTATCCTGGTCATCACTTGACACTACGGCAGATGTTGAGCCAGTTACAATGGGGACAGTGGTTAGTGTTAACTCACCTTTTTTTTTTCAATGTCATCATCTGGAGCATTCACTTTTGTATATGCCGTAGTGTGCTTTCCCCCCTTCTACTTAGAAAAGTATTCAATTTCAGGTAACATGAGCTCGTAGACTTCTTGATTGTCAACTAATCTTGATTTTTGTTTCACAAAGAAACGGAAGATGAGGAATGGAAAAGGTAGAGCAAGCCAATATTTTCTTGGTTTTTGCATTTTTAGTAATTTCATAAAAAAGAATTAACCAAGATCAAAATAAACGAATATTCCGTTTATTTCACTGAAAATAACTTCCGAAAAATAATTTCTAAAAAATTACTTACTTTTTTAGAAAATCTAATATTTTCTGGTGTTTAGATAAATTTGTGTAAAATATTTTTTACTGTTTGATAGATTTACTAAAAATATTTCATAAAAGTTGTTTTTAATGAAATAAACATATATTTGAGATTTATGATAAAGAGTTTAAATGTAGCAGTGAATTGATTACAAAATGATATTAAAGATTAAATTGTAAATTTTGTGAAATTTATAATTGAAACAAGAGAAGTGATACGCATAAAAATTTGTTTTGTGAAATAAGATATTAAAATGAATTATTTGATTAAAGTCCTTATATGGTGAAAAATAAATTACATGGCAATAGGGACTAAATTAAAAATTGTACAAAAGTTTAAGTGTGAAATAATTTAATATGTGAATGCGGAAATTATGATAAAAGTTTAATGAATGTGTTATGAGATGATGAAATATGCATAAAGTATTGTAAAAGCAAAATTGTGGAAAAATATGAAATTTTTATGATGATAATGACTAAATTGTTAAACTTGATAAATACGTGGATAAAACAATAGAAGCGAAATATATAGAAATTTGATATGTGAAACAACATATTGAGATAAATTATATGATTAAAGTGTAACAAGAAAGAAAATTGATTTAATAGGATTAATTAGTGAATATTGAGCTTTTATGACAAAAAGGGACTAAATTGAAAAATTATAAAAATTTATAAGAAAATATTTGATAAGTAAAGAATGTAATAGAGAATGCAAGCTACTGGTGTTTTGACTTGATTTTTGGGTCGGATGTGGGAGTGATAGAGTAAACAGAGCCTTATCAATTTAAAAAATATCTTACAGTTTATGGGAATAAAGGGAAATTTTTATATGTTAACCATTCCATTTTACATGAAATAAATATAAAAAAAGAATAACAATATTTTTTTATAAAAACTTTTACATTAAAACAAACCAAACGAAAATATTAGGAATTTATATAATAGGATTATATTTTTCTTTTCCATCACATTATTTTAATTATTAGGTAGTTAATTCTTGGTTGCTATGCCCCAAAGAACAACGTATATAGGTTCAAAGTTCATTCATCCCAAAGTCTTGACTTTGAAATCAAGACATTTTTGGTTATTTGAGCATAAAGATAATCATCTTCTATTCCAAATTTGGTAAAATTAAAACTTTTTTAATTTCATAAATTTATTTTGGTTAATACGAAAAGGAATTAAAAATGTTTTTTATGAATCGTATTTATTTAAAATTAGATATTATAATTGTGAGGTAAAATATTTTATCTTATCACAATCAACGCCCATTTAAAAACATTATAAATTGCTTAAATTCGAATATTTTTGGAGCTCACACAAAGAAAGACTTCAAATTTGAAAGGAATAAAGGCTTTTTTTAACTCATTAGTAACCTAAAATATAAATGATCCATTTTTATCTAAAAAGTCTTACTTTTTGTTAGTGCATACGATATTCTCCACAAAATTTGAGGATACAAATTTTATTTCAATTGAGTATAATTAAATAGAAATCTGAAAAATTAAAAGTAAAAAATTAGAAAGAGTACAAATAATATTAAAAGTAAAATAAAATAAAATTACGAAATAGCTCTTTTTCTTATTCCAAGAAACATTATGCATTAAAATGTGATCAGGTGTGTGAAAAAAATTCTACACCAAAGTGAATTGAATAAAAATTATTATTTTTTAGTTTATTTGATTTTTCGATTTAATTAATTTTTATGTTCGCTTTAATAAATTTATTCGTCGTTTTTTATTTGACATTTTAAACTGAATATACTGATTAAATCATAACCTATTCACATACTTAAACCAAAATTTAAATCTTAAATTCAAATACTCATTTAAAACTTAATACTTTTAAAAACTTAAATTGATAATTTTTTTTATGATATTCAATTTATTTTTTGTCATTTATTGCATGTTAGATTGTTGGTCATGTAAGAAAATAAATAATTTTCAAGTTTATTAAAAATTATTTGATTTAATTTTTAATATTTTTATAATGAACTTGAAGTAAAATTAAAATTAAAATTAAAAGTAATATGATATACTAAATTAATAAGTACGTCAATTAAAATAAATTCAATAAAAAAAAGTATAAAACCGAAAAATCAGACCAAAGGAAAAACTTTTTATTCGATGTATTCAATTTTGCTCCCTAAATATTTAATTTATTCATTTTTTAATAAAAATCAAATTAACTGAATCAAACACACACCCTAAAGGTAATTACTCTATTAATAACTTTTTATTGAAAAAATATAATAATTAAAAAAACTCAATTTTCCCTAATGCGATAATTTATTTTTTCTATTTGTTATTTTATGGACCAAATAAATTTGCGTTACTTCAGCAAGTAAACAGAAGCTCAAAGCCCAAAAACCCTTGTAAGTTGTAACAGTGACCATCGGTCTTCCCTCGTTGTCACTCCGGGGCTCAAAAACAAAACAAAGGGTCAATAGGCTGTTGCCTGTAGCTGCTGGCAATGGCATCAAATGTGAGAGCAAATATGGGTATCCTTTCCAAAGCCCTAACGAGACTCCGCCCCACTGGGGCCTTGTATTCCCTTCCCAACCAATCCCTCCCCCCGCCAAAGCATTGGGTACCATCTTCTTCCTTCTCCACCGCTGCTGCTGTTGCTTCATCCCAATCTCTTCATGGTATTCTATCTTATCAGGTTTTCTCTTCTTCTAGGGATTTTTAGAGAATATTTTCCATCTTCATTTGTTGATGTTTGGCAGATAAAGAGAAAGGATCAAAATGGTCAAGATGGTTTCTTTTCCTTCCTGGAGCTATCACTTTCGGCCTTGGAACTTGGCAGATTTTCAGAAGGCAAGACAAGGTCAACTATTTATTTTCCTTTCCTCCTCTTGCCTTTTCTGTTACTCTCTAAAAACTATGCATTAGTGTTTTCTTATTCGATCTTTATCATTGTTCATTGCCCTTTTCTTCAAGTATTACGCTTGAGTTTTCCCCAATCATTCTTGGGTTTTTTTTCTTCTTCCAAGTCAAAGTAAATTTAACATTTACTGTTTTTCCAGTGAATTTGAATTGTTGTAGAAGTAGATCAAATATAATACTCTTGTTGTTAGTAATTTTCGTTTATCAATTTGAAATTGCTTCTTTGAAGAAACAGGGTTCAAACCAAAGAAAATGGTTCTGATTTCTAGTGAGAAAAAGGGATTTTCAAGCTGGTTCTAAATTAGAAAAGATTGATTATCATTTCACTATTTAATTGAATAAGTTGGCCGAATAGAATTAAATTTAGAGGTGTGTTCTAATAGGATATGTCTTGGTGTTGGCCTATGGTATGATTTTAGGTTTTATGCAAATCAGGTACCAACATTACCTAGACTTTTTCAAGTTCCTATGTCCAACTTCTTGTTTGACACATATTTGGACATGGGTATGGTCGTATAGGGTTTCATTCTATAAATATATGGAAAAACTTCTATTTGTTTCAGATACATTTTTGCATCTGACTCACCTCAAGTCCAGCTATCATAGTCAAGCATGAGGCAATAGTGCTCCATAGTGGTGTTTTCTTTTTTCTTTTTAATAGAAATATGCTGCTAGAGATGCTCTAAATTACATTTATACTTGAAATTTGGTAGATTAAGACTTGTATCTTTTTCTTATGGTGTACAGATGCAGTTAAATAATTAGGGCTGTAAATCAAGTTAGAAAGAAGATGGAACTCTAGAAAATATAAATTTAAAAAGAAACCTCTAGTTTCTTTATTTTAATTCAAGGAAAATAATAAGGATTATTATTTGGTGCACTGCCAGTGGAAAAAAAAAAGTCCATAAGCACGGTTTGATGAAATCTAAAAAAATGGACATATGTAATCATCTTAACCCTGCTTGTGGAATTTTTTATTTCCATTGGCGGTGTACCTAATAATAACCCTAATAATAATGGCTATAAAGCCTACAACTTATTTATATAGGCTTTCTTTCTTGCAAGTAAAGTTACCAGGCTTTCTTGCAAAAAAAGTTTTATTCTAGCCCTATATTTAAACCCTAAAGATACTTGATAATCCTAGCCATCCATAAAATATCTAATACGCAATAAATAAAACTGAAATAATAAAATATTATAAAATTAATAACATAAAAAGCTCCTGCATCAAAAGTTCAAACTATAGATAAACCATTTGAATGAATAAAATAGTCTGAGAAAACTAATGCACAAATGAATGATATATAATTTGGCATACATATATTATTTCACTAATCTTCTTTATCATAAACCATATACTTTGTAAGCATAGTCACCTGTCATTTTCAATGGACCATGGCACTTAAGCCCTGTGCTTTCAGGTTTATGCATCGCTGCAAGAGTTAATAGAAAGCCTTTTCCTTAACTTGTGCCTAACTATACCAATGTGTCTGCTTTTTAGAAACATGCGCATTCAACTTGCTGCACGTGTTGTTCCCATCTATTCTCTTGCTTGTATCCTTCAGGAATTTATTTTTCCATTTTTTAATTTTGTTTTCAGAAGTGCATTCTTACATTTTGTTCATTTTGCTTAATACAGATAGAGATGCTGGATTACAGACAGAAGAGGTTGCAAATGGAACCTTTGAAACTAAATGACATGCCTCCTTCAAGTGAAATATTGGACACTTTAGAGTTTAGGCGAGTCGTGTGCAAAGGAGTTTTTGATTATGAAAGATCAATCTACATTGGGCCTCGCTCTAGAAGCATTTCTGGAGTGACTGAAAATGGCTACTATGTCATTACACCCCTAATGCCCTTCCCTGACAATGCTGATAGGTTATTGAAATTACTTTTTTGTTCTATATCAAATGTCAAATTTCTCTTCATTTTTTTATTTTTCCAGTTATATCCTATTTCCTATACATCTTAGTATTAGTTTCCTCTACCTCTTCATCCCATCTCATCTTTAAGCATAGTTATGGGAGTTAGGACTTTGGAGGGAGTAGGGCATGCATAGGAATGGAGATGGTATGGTAGCAAGGACTTTCTTTGGCCAACCTATTACTACCATTTGCTAATTTTGGTAGTGGTCTTTAGCCCCAAAGTTCTTCCCCTCCCTCTTGTTTCCAAAGAATATGTGTTTCCAAACATTTGACTCTAGGTAAAACATGTAATCTGAACTTTTGAAGCTTCCAAATTTTTGTGTGGTAAGTATGTCCTGAAGAATCACATAATGGTACTTCTGATGTTGCTTTATTCATTAGGATTATTTCAAGTATTTATGGCTGAACCTCTCAACTAAAGCTATTGCCTCTGGTCAAGCTTTTCAGTTTCACTAGTGGGTTTTAAGGGATTTAGGTTCTTCTATTTTTTGTCATTTTACTCACCACACTCTCAACCCCCCCCCCCCCCGGCCGGGGAAAAAAGTGAAGTCTATGAAGTGTTGGTTTGACTGCTTTGCTCTAGGCTTTTGTCACAAAATAGTGAGCTAAGCTGCAAGATTCTAGCCTACCTTTATGATATGTGGTAATTTCCCTTTGCAGTCACCTTTGAAGGTTAATTGTTATTTGTTGCAGGACTTAATGTTCCTTTTTGGTGCATGGGGTTGCTTGCTATGTTTCCATTCAACTAATTTGAATGTACTTTTCAGTGTGCAGTCTCCAGTTCTTGTAAATAGAGGATGGGTCCCACGCAGCTGGAGAGACAAATCTTTTGAAGTTTCACAAGACAGAGAGAAATCTTCAAGTACAGATGTTGTTCCTGTCCAACAGAATGAACGAAGCTGGTGGGGAATGTTTCAATCTAAGAAGCAAAAAGCTGTTGAGGTTGTCTCTTGTCATCTCTTGAATCCTTTGCTGATGCCAATGACATATATTTTAGGAGAAAAGGTCTAAAACTTTTTGGAACTTACAGGCTCAAGCCCCTGCTATTACTTATGTGGAAGTTATTGGAGTTGTCCGGGGGAGTGAGAAACCAAGTGTATTTGTTCCACCAAATGATCCAAATTCGGGACAGTGGTTTTATGTTGATGTTCCTGCAATTGCTGTTGCTTGTGGGCTTCCAAAGGATACTCTTTTAATTGAGGACATCAATGAAAATGTTAATCCAAGCAACCCTTACCCTGTTCCAAAGGATATCAATGCCTTGATTCGCAGTTCAGTAATGCCTCAAGATCATCTAAATTATACATTGACATGGTATGAGTCCTATTTTGTGATCCAAAATATTTTGTCTGTGCAGATATAGTTCATTTGTTAAAGATATTTGAGGATATTTTATATTATTTTGCATGCTCCCCCTCTTCTTCCAGGGTTATTTTGGGGTTGTTTTGTTAGGGAAGCATCCTGAGGTGAAATAAAAGTATGAAGTTGCTGCAAATTTGTAAATTTTATTCTATTTGTGAGCACATAATTTGATAACTCTTTACTATCTTCTAAAATTCTACATCTTAGTATGATTATCATGATGGGGTATTTTTAGCTGTTTTGTTGCATCCAAGTTCTGTCTTGAATGACTACAAGCTTTTTATTTTTTATTTTATAACACTGTGTCTGGTACCTTTCAGCTGAGCCTGATGATAATATAGAAAAACAATCTAGTGCAAAACAAAATTCTGCATTTGGATGGCTAAGTAGTCTTAAAAAATTCTATGAAAGAAAAAAAAATTATCTGCTTACGGATTAATAATCTTGTTATCCTCCTTCAGAAAAATATCTTGTTATCTGAGTAGGATCTGAATATCTCAGGGAAGTGTCAGAATTATTTTCTTGAATAACTTGGCAGATAAAAATCTTGTAGAAATAAGCATAGGTTAGTTGCATTAGGGTTGAGAATCAGTGTTATGCCTCACGGATTTTCAAAATTTTTTCCTTCGAAATTAGAAAAACTTAATTAAAGCTTAACTGATTGTATATAATAAAATCTTTTGTGGTCAAGATTCTGCATAGCAGGAATCTGTAACTTTAGCAAAAAGTAAAGTTCTCTTCAATAAAATATCTTAAGATGGGACATAATGAGTCATGTATCTGTAGAGACATGTTTAGGGATGCAAGATGGATTGTGATAAGGAAGCATGCATGTGTTAATATTAATTAGATTTCTGTTTGCCTCTGTTGCTACACCTTTTATTTTGAGAACATTCTTGCTATTTCTGGCATTTTCTGAATTAGATCATGGTGTCACCTCAGCAGGTTGTTAGTGAAAAGACAACAATACAACAGATTTATCTCAACTTCAAAGCTAATTGTTTTAACTCCTATCATATCTCTTACCTGGTATCCATTTCATTTTTCTGCAGGTACTCTTTGTCCGCTGCTGTTACATTTATGGCTTTCAAGAGGCTCAAGCCAAAAAACAGTAGGAGATAGCAAGCATTACTCTAAAAGGTATAATTTATTCCTATGATTTTTGTTCTGATGTGCATTCAAGCATATTGATTGTAACATATTCTTAACCCTAAGTACATATTGCAAAAAGAAATTGTTTATTTGGTGGCACCTATGTTACCTGGACTCAGGTATAAGCATTGGATATGAGTACGTGTCCCAAATTGGTATGTTCAATGTTTTCCAAGTTTTTCTTCTGTTTGGAGAGTCCTTGGGAAGTTATATCCCCTCGCCCACGTCGCATACATTTACTTCAAGCAAAATGAAAAGTTTAATGCGTGGCACTGTTTTTAGTCTCTTTGCCCTGATTTGATGGTACTATTTGTTGCTTCATTTTGGAATTATTTGTTGGATTATGTTTTCTTCTGGCAGCCTGTTATTGTTATGGTATTATACTTTCCCTTTTTCATCCTTTATCAGTTCAAAATTTTGATATGCAATAACATGAAGAACTCATTGGCCTCAAGTCCTATTATTAGAATGAGAAAATATATTTGCTGGATTGTACATTTCTTCATTGTCGCTCCATTTGTAGAACCATGACACATTTTTTAAAAATCTTTTTGTGGATCTTCTTAATATTTAGCTCGTTTTGCCACTGCCTTGTGTATGTTAATAATTTTCCAAAAGTGCAATTTTGGACAGTGAGCCTTCTTATATTATAATCTCTGTTCAAACACTCATTATTCCTTTCTCGAGGAGTCAATTTTAAATACTATGCCATTATGCATGTTCTGAATTCTCTACTGATTAGTAATTAATAACATCTGAAGAAATTCAACTTTAAAAATATTGGTGTGCTAAATTATATCTAAACATAAAAGCACCAAAAGTGCATGTAAACCTAATAATACCAATAATCACATTTTAGCATACCTACATTAGACATTGAAAGTATAATAAGCTTTATTTGCAATAACGAAAGTAATCGCATTGTCATGTTCAAATTAGAGAAAAAGAACTATAATATTATAAGCTTAAGGAAAATTAGATTGGCGTTATGTTTTGCAGGTGAAGAATGATAGTAAACCTTGTTCATGTAACTACATTTTTCTGTTTTCCAACTTATTTAATAGTATGAACTGCTGATTGGTAGATGATTTAAGTAGAAATATGAATTATATCTTCTCTTTGTACTTTTTATTTTTCCTCTCTTTAAAGAATAAATTGCATCTTTTCATTTTGTAACTAGGTTTGCATTGAAGACCTTGGACAAGCAAACAAGCATGGAATCTTTGAGAGACACTGCTGAAAAGGCTATTCCAATTGCACCACCAGGCTTTTGATCTATGGAAAGAAACAGATGAGTGTTTTGGCTTTAAATTTAAAAGAAGGGGGAAAAACCCTTGTTGTGCACTTTAAGTTTGATATTTTTCAAGTCTAGCAAACAAAGAAAAATGAAAGGGGAAAAAATAAGAGGAAGAGGGATGATTGATTTGTGAGGGGATGGAACTTACGGGTTTTCATCTACTGTGTTTAGTTAGGATTCTCTACCATTGAGAATGTGTTGTTTATAACATAAATGGGGAACTTAGTGGATCCCGTACGTATATTCATTAAGCTGTAGGTTATTTTTGGCTTTTGTTTCTTTTTCATTTTAGTCGATTACCAGACTGAATGCAAAGATAAATGTACATCCATTCATCCATCCGTCCTTACTTTAGATTCAATTACATTGTAAGGGTGTATGACTCTTACATTAGTCATACATGGTTACATTTACAGTGGCTATAGAAGGAACATCATTGCATGGCGATATACAATTATACATATTATCCAACCTGTCAAAATTCAATAATGGATATTAAAATGTAAAGAGCTTCAATTAACCTGCTCCCCACTTGCTTGCCGTTGCTTCTCTTCTTCAACTTGTTCAAGCAATGCCTCCAGCTCTGCTTCTGTCAAACCTTCTAGCCGTTTCTGTAAAAAACAAAGAAAAGTTCTTTCAACTTTGTTACATGCATTGCTTGCTGATCGATATTCAACCAGTAAGTGATGCCTATCATCTCTTTTTTTTTTCTTTTCTTTTTTCATCGTCTTCCAACAACCTCAACTATCTTATAGGCTAGCCACAGATGTTGACAAACCCTAACCAGTAGAGCACCAATTTGGAAGATAATACCAAATAGTTGAAAGGAGAAAAGTATAGAAATAAAAACCTCCATGACTTTGACTTCATAGTCACGTAATTGTTGAGCGTACGTCATTTCCTTGTTTGAGACTCTAAAGATGTACGTCGAAATCCATCCCACTGTGAGGCCCAAAACCATTACCAATTGAACTACATTTCCTGCTTGTAAAGGATCAACTCCCACAAACTGCAAAACCATCGTCACGGGGTCATGGTGAATCTTACAGAAAGAAATTGCTCAATAAACCATCTTAATGCATGGTTAAAAGAGAATGCAAAAACAGCAAATGTCTAATTTTGTTGTGGAACTGGAACACGCAATTATGGCTATTCCAAGAATAAAAACAAGCATGCATGTAAAGGCAAAAAGGGCATAAGCAGAGAGCAAAAAAAAAAAGAAAAAATCACAAGTGAACCTAGATACCTCCAATCCACTTTTCAACCCAACTCCGGCAACAGTGACTCCAAGGCCAATCAATAGAACATCCTTCCTTGTGTATCCAAAAGGTGTCTGCCCAAGAACAAGCAAGATATGATTTCAGTATTCCAAGTCAACAAGATCAACTCATGGTGAAAGTTGAGCAGGTACTTACAGAACTGCAAATTAGATTCTATAAGAATATGTATGTAAGGAGAGTGAGCATTCCTCTTCTTTAAATTAGGTCATCAGGGTTTCAGATTTTTTTACTATTATTCGGAGAGCTTCTTCCCTCTTTTAACTAAGGGTTAATTGTTTCAACAAACCAGATCCAATACAATTTCTTTTAGCTACCAGCATTTTGTCCGGCATTTGTAGATCTAAAATTAGATGATACAACTTATGTTTCTAATCTATATGCATATTATAAAACCCTTTCTCTTTGCTTGAGAAAGAAGCTAGAGATAAATTATACATGCATAATACAGAAAAAAGATATATATATATATAAAGCTCATTTATCAGCAGTATGAAGTTCATGCCTTAGTTTGATCTTTACTGTCACTGGAGTTTGTGGACCCGCTACACCTGGGAGCAAAGGAGACCAGTTTCTTTGACCTTGTGTTGTTCAACTCATTTTGCAGAAAGAGAGAAGCTTCTTTTCTATGCAAGATCTGAGGGTCTGCAGTACCTAAGCAATTTGGGTGGAATGAACCACAATCAAATAAAGCAATATAAGGTGTTCGTTATTTATACCAAGGAAAGAAATTTAATTTATATCAGGCCCTTCCATTAACATTAAAAAGGAGTCCAGAAGATAACGGGAACTTCTTATGGTCCTCAAAAGTGATCACCAGAAAAATGCTTCCCTATTTTTTTAACTAATGTTTCATATAGAAAAGAAAAATAGAAAGAAGAACAAATTATGAACCATGTAAAGCTAAGTCTTCTTCAAGTCATCAAAGTACTGGCCAAGAAAAAACCATATTGGTAAAACTGCAATTGCAATAAGATGCTTGGGTCAAATAAGTTCAGGTAGAAACTTTATTTTAATCATATACATGCATATATATATATACATGCATGCACATGTATAACTATTGAAAAGTTTAACTCATGAATGGGGCTTCTCAATAACATAAATCCATTAACTTTACAAAGGGAATTAAAAAGAAAGACATAAAGAAGGATCAATCTGGGACATGCACAGTAAACATAATGGGAGAACAAATACTTCAGTATTGGGGTCTCACAGTTTCAGGAATAACAGTTGATTTTTTAGCAAATATCCATCAACCGATAACAAGCATTAAATCAGCCAAAACTACTAATAGCCATGCTAATGTTGCCATAAATATTTCCCTTCCAGACAAGTTTTGAGTTATTTATCAAAATTAACACTCTCCAGTAAGGCTTCAAATCAAGAGTTAAATGAAATATGTTTGAAAGACATTGTACCAGATCAAATCATTAATATATGTCAGATTTCAGTTTCCTAATTAAGGAATATTTGAGTGTATCAAATAGGATTCTGTAAATATTTTCTCCCTAACTTTAAGGCTGTTTTTAGGTACAGCATCCCTAGAATTAGTCTGTTTCCTAGTGTGAAGTTTCCTAAGTTAGGCTCATTATGTGTATAAATATTTATGTAATTTCTTGTGAAAAATATAATCAAAATAGCCTGTTTTTAACATGGTATCAGAGCTTTTTTAGCCCGATATTTGGGATTTTTTTTCTTTGTCTGGCGATTTTTTTTCCTGACTCCCAACTAGCCCTCAAGCTTGTAGAATTTGTTCAAACGAAACATGACTGAAACTGTCAAGATCAGTAACACTGGGGATGTCTCAGAAGTTTCTGTGAACAACTCAAACCCAACAAGTGAGTTTCAGAACATCCAAGTAGCCTACAGGCTAAATGGGAAAAATTACCTGAAGTGGTCTCAACTGGTTCGTACGTTCTTGAAAGGAGGAGGAAAGCTGAGTCACTCGGAACTGGACCTAAAGAAGGAGACCCTAAATTTGATGCTTGGGATGAACAAGACTCTATGGTAATGTCTTAGTTATGGAACTCTATGATGCCAGAAATCAGTGATACATGCATGTTTCTTAACACATCCAAAGAAATATGGGAAGCTGTGAAGCAAACTTATTCTAAAGTTCGAGATGCTGCTCAAATCTATGAAATCAAGACTAAGATTTCATCCACCAAGCAAGGAAGTCGATCAATCACAGAGTATTCCAATCTGTTGCAAAGTTTATGGCAAGAGATGGATCATTACCAGTGCATTCAGATGAAGTTCAGTGAAGATGCAGCACTCCTGAAAAGGTTCGTTGAAAAGGATCGAATTTATGATTTTCTTGCTAGACTAAATGTTGAGTTTAATGTAGTAAGAGTTCAAATACTTGGAAAAGAGGAACTACCATCACTAAATGAGACAATTGCAATTGTTCGTGCTAAGGAAGGAAGAAGAGGAGTTATGGTTGAGAACAGTCAAGTGGATAGTTCAGCCTTGGTTACAAAAGCTGTAAGTGAGAAGAGATTTGGCCCGGAGCAGCCAACTAGTGAAGATAATAGACAGACAGAATGTACAAAGCCTATTAACAGGGATTCCGTATGGTGCACCTACTGTAAAAAGGCCCGTCACACTAAAGAAAGATGCTGGAAACTCCATGGGAAGCCACAGACAACAAACAAAAATTTTTCAGAAAAAGGTGGACAACCAAAGGGACAAGGGTGAGCAAATACAGCAAGACAACTGGATGGAAAAAATAATTCTCAGGAATCACCTGTTGAATTCAATAAAGAAGAAATTGAGAAGTTAAAAAATTTGCTGGGATTATTGGAAAAATCTTCTTCAACAGGTACTTGTAGTTTGGCTTTTTCAGGTATATCCTCTTTTCAAGATTCTAAAGTCTCGGATACAGATACCAAAAGTTCTTGGGTCATTGACTCAGGAGCTAGAGACCACATGACCCACTCCTCACAAAAATTTGTTTCATATACACCTTGTCCTAGTAGTAGAAAAATAACAGTAGCTGATAATTCTGTGATCACAGTGGCTGGTCAAGGTGATATTGTTATAAACAAAACCCTTACTCTTAAAAATGTCCTTCATGTTCCAAAACTATTTACCAATCTTTTATCCATTCAAAGAATTACCAAAGACTCTAACTGTAAAGTGCTTTTCTATCACAATCGATATCTTTTTCAAGAACAAAATACGAGGATGATTGGACATGCTAAGGAAGTAAATGGCCTATACTATCTTGAAGAATCCAGTGAAGAAGTTAGTGCTTTGAATTCCTCACATTTATCTTTCATATCCAAATCTATTAAAACCAATAAAGACCAATTTTGGCTCTATCACCTTCACTTTGGTCATCCATTGTTTAGAGTCTTTAAAATTATGTTTCCTTCATTGTTTAAAGGATTAACTGTTGAAAAATTTCATTGTGATATCTGTGAACTTGCAAAACATAAACGTACCTCTTTTCCAGTAAGCAATAAAAGAACATCCACTCCTTTTACTTTTATTCAAGTGATGTTTGGGGGCCATCCAATATTTCAATTATTTTTGGGGCTCGGTGGTTTGTATCCTTTATTGATAATTGTACTCGTGTGTCTTGGATATTTCTTTTAAAACAAAAATCTGATGTGAGGTTTGTCTTTCCAACCTTTTACAACATGATCAAAACACAATTTGGAGCTGAAATAAAAAGGTTTAGGTCAGACAATGCCAAGAATTATTTCAATCAATTTCCCTCAACATATTTCCAAGAAAGAGGCATTATACATAAGTCATCTTGTGTTAGTACACCCCAACAAAATGGTGTTGCCGAAAGAAAGAATGGTCACATTTTAGCTATTACAAGAGCCCTTTTGTTTCAAAAAAAATGTCCCTAAAAAATACTGGGGGGAGGCTGTTTTAACTGCTACTCATTTGATAAATAGATTGCCTACAAAGGTCCTTGAATCTCAAAGTCCTATGCAAGTTCTAGCAAAATTCTTTCCTAATTTCAATACTTCAAGTAACTTTACTCCCAAAATATTTGGCTGTGTTGCCTTTGTACATGTTCATTCTCAAAATAGAGGAAAATTTGATCCACGAGCTGTCAACTGTCTTTCTTGGTTATTCTTCCACTCAAAAAGGGTACAAATGCTATCATTCAGCCACAAATTTTTTTTTTGTAACAGCAGATGTTACTTTTGCAGAACAAGAAAATTTCTTCACTCGTCCTTATCTTCAGGGGGAGATCTTATTCACAGAAGATAAGGACAAAGAATTCTTTCTTCTTGACATTCCAGCTCCTGTCCAGCAACCAAACATTCACATTTCAGCTCCTGTCTAGCAACCAAACACTCCCATTCCAGCTCCTATCCAGCAACCAAACACTTCCACTCAGTTATTGCCTGCTAACCAACCTGCCCGACTTGAAACAATGGCTCCTATACAACCTGAAACAGAGCCTAATACACCCAAATCACTAAGAGGAATTCAAGACACTACTCGTCCTTTACTGGTTTACTCAAGGATGAAGGCACCAATGCAAGTTCAATCATCTTCTTTTCCTATATGACCTGAGGTAATTGCTGAACCTACTTTGAATTCTAATACTGCAAATTTAGAAGATTTTCCCATTGCTATTAGAAAGGGCACTAGAGCCTGTACAAAACATCCCTTGTACCTATTCATGTCTTACAAAAACTTGTCCCATAACCACAAAGCCTTTCTTACTAGCCTAAATTCTATCTCCATTCCCAAAACTGTATTCGAGGCATGAGAAGATGAGAATTGGAAAAATGCCATGAAAGTTGAAATGGAAACTCTTGAAAAAAATAAGACATGAGACTTAGTGAAATTACCGAGAGGAAATAAACCAGTGAGATATCGCTGGCGTACACAGTGAAATATAAGTCAGATGGTTCTTTGGAGGGGTACAAAGCAAGATTGGTTACTAAAGGGTACACTCAAATGTATGGAATAGACTACCTTGAGACATTTGCCCCTGTAGCAAAGATGAACACTGTAAGAGTGTTGTTGTCACTAGCTGCCAACCGAGGCTGGAAATTACAGCAATTTGACATAAAAAATGCCTTTTTACACGGTGATCTTGAGGAGGAAGTCTATATGGATGTTCCTCCAGGATTCGGTCTAAATACAGGACAAGTAGTTTGCAGACTAAAAAAGGCTTTGTACGGACTAAAATAGTCCTCGAGGGCTTGGTTTGGAAGATTTACCAAAGTAATGCTCAAGTTGGGGTATAAACAGAGTCAAGGAGATCACACTCTGTTCGTAAAACACTCATCTTCAAGGGGAGTGACTGTTTTATTAGTCTATGTTGATGACATTATAGTGACTGGTGATGATCTAGAAGGAATGGAGAATTTAAAAAAATGCCTAGTAAAAGAATTAGAAGTCAAAGAGCTCAGTAAGTTCAAATATTTCCTTGGTATTGAAGTGGCACACTCTCGGGAAGGAATATTCATATCTCAGCAAAAATACATAGTTGATTTGTTGACAGAGACGGGCAAGTTGGGCTGTAAACCAGCAGAGACACCCATAAAGGTGAACCACAGACTTGGAAATGCACTAGAAGATGCAGCAGTTGATAAAAGGTCATATCAAAGACTTGTGGGGAAGCTCATTTACTTGTCTCATACCAGACCAGATATTGCCTATGCAGTAGGTGTTGTAAGTCAATTTATGCACAATCCCAAAGAATCACATCTTAGAGCTGTATATCAGATTCTACAGTACTTAAAGGGCACGCCAGGCAAAGGAATCTTATTTAAAAAAGGGGAGAATTTAACCCTTGAAGCCTATACTGATGCAGATTATGTAGGATCTATGGTTGATAGAAGATCAACCTCGAGCTATTGCACTTTCCTAGGAGGCAACCTTGTGACTTGGAGGAGTAAAAAACAAAATGTTGTGGCTAGATCTAATGCAGAAGCTGAATTTAAGGCGATGGCTCTTGGAGTTTGTGAGTTGTTATGGCTAAAAATTATTTTGGAAGATTAGAAGATCAAGTGGGAAGGTCCAATGAAGTTGTATTGCGATAATAAGTCTGCTATCAATATTGCACATAATCCAGTTCAACATGATCGAACGAAGCACGTTGAGGTTGACAGACATTTTATAAAGGAAAAACTGGACAGTGGCTTAATTTGCACTCCATTTGTGTCCAGTGATGGACAACTAGCAGACATACTTACCAAAGGATTGTCTGGGAAGTTGTTTCAGAAATTAGTAAGCAAGCTAAGAACGGATGATATCCACTTCCCAGCTTGAGGGGAGCGTCAAATTTCAGTTTCCTAATTAAGGAATATTTGAGTGTATCAAATAGAATTCTGTAAATATTTTATCCCTAACTTTAAGGCTATTTTTAAGTACAGCATCCCTAGAATTAGTCTGTTTCCTAGTGTGAAGTTTCTTAAGTTAGGCTCACTATGTGTATAAATATTTATGTAATTTCTTGTGAAAAATATAATCAAAGTAGCCTGTTTTTAACAATATAGGTAACAAGGCCTACCTTGAAGATGAGGCCAGAAAGAAATTCTAATTGATCCGGGGCAGCATATTAGGTCCACAAAAACCAATAAAACATAAAGACATCAGGAGAAACATAAAAATAACTGCGAAACGAACAACAAAGGCTTTGGTATCATGTTAAGCTTACATACCAAACCCATATTTACTTTGTTAGCTTAACCCATATTTCCCTTCTTCATTTTAACTCTACCAAGCAAAAGATAGACATTTTCTTTCAAATTTTTCTATCTTTCCTACCAATCACACCAATAAAAAGGAAAAACATGTTCTCTATCTTTGCGCTTTCCTCCTCTTCCATTTTTCTTTTCAGCAAGCCAAGCCTAAAGGTATTTGTGCTTATGAGAATGAAAAAATGGAAGGATGATATGAGGAAGATGGAAAACTGAAAAAAAAAATTGCATTTTGAGTATGTTTGGTAGGAAAGAAAATAAGAAATTCAATTACTTTCTATCTTAATGTAGAAAAACAAATCATTCCAAATTGAAACAATTGGGGAGAAAATAATAGAAATGTGAGCAAAGTGTGCATATTTATAAGATTATCCATCATTTTTTAAATTTAATCTTTTTATTTAATTTGCAAAGGGTGTAATGATATAATAATTTAATTTTCGTTTTTCTTTCAACTCTACAAGTAATGGATGGAAAATAATTACGGTTTCTTTCTTCTTCTTCTTTCTAATTTTTCTTACAAAGCACACTAATGGAAAGAGCAAAAATATTTTTTCCCTCTTTTTTCACTTTTCTCCAATTTTTCATATTTCAAATTTTCATTCCACCATACCAAATCAAGCCTAAGAGATTCTATAAGCAAAACAAATGATTTA
The DNA here is from genome assembly GCF_007990345.1 of Gossypium hirsutum. Taxonomy (NCBI): domain Eukaryota; kingdom Viridiplantae; phylum Streptophyta; class Magnoliopsida; order Malvales; family Malvaceae; genus Gossypium; species Gossypium hirsutum. The sequence goes on from NC_053432.1 coordinate 77,712,238, forward strand.
GCATATCATTAACTAACAGGACTGCAATTCACCACTCTCAAACTTAATCAATACCTACAATTTCAGATGCTTTGTGGCAAATCCCAAACAATTAATTGAAATCAACAATTTATAACAGTCCAACAAAGTATTTACTGCTGGCAATAGAATAAAACATTGTTCGAATTTCAGCAGAAGAACTTACACAAAGCAAAACATGCATAGGGGAGCATAGGGGAAGCAAAGGAACTTACCCCGTATGAAAGAAGCAGTAGTTGATTTAGTTGAAGGTAGCAATAAAGGAAAAGCCGAAATTCCCAGAAAAGGAATGGGCTTATTTGGATGTACATGCAGAAGAGAAGGCATCTCCACAGTAATTCTTTTTGTTTTCCTGAGGAAAAGAATAAAAAAAGAACAACAGTTCATGTATGGTAGTGGAAGTAAATCTCATTTTCAGGCTACAAAACATAAACTCTCATCTTTTTTCCATTTGCAGTTTCTAACAAAAATTATTTGTAATCGATTGATAATATAATTCAAAAACTAACAAAACATTGTTTAAATGCCAAAATTGGTTGGAACTGTTTCCAGGTTACAACCTATAGGATGTTGATTAGAGAGTTAACAAGCTTCAGGAGGTTTATCCTTCTTAATAAGTGCTGTAAAGATTATAGCAAATGCCCACCATCTCAAACAATGTTGACTAGTTTTTAAAAATAATTATCTTCCTGAATGTCATGAATATATTTAATATATTTATACTTCAGAAACTGATTTCATTGATGAACATTAAAAAAATAAAAATAAAAAACTTTCAGAGACGGAAGTACTGTTAATTTTCTGCTTGCATATCAAGAAAAAGAGAAAATATGGAAGAAAGGAAAATACCCAGATAGAAGACTAGTAAGCACCGAGGGGTTGAGTGAAAGGCGATGAGGCTCGCAACGTTGCAACTCTGGACTGCTATGGTTTTAGAGGGAAGAAGAGGATTGTGTGGCAGTACCTACCTAGTTTCTTGTGTGTTTAGATAAAGTGGTACAGTTTCGAAATTAATTACAAAAATAAGGTCAGATTTTGTAATTATGCTATGTATTTTCTTCAACTTAGGGAATTAGATTTTTCTTGATTTATTTTTATATTTTATAAAATTTTATTTTAAAAAAATCTAAAACTTTGAAATATTACAAAAAAAACTAAAAATTGTAACATAATTTATATATTTTTTAAATCTTATAAAAATTTAAATAATATATAAAATCTAAAAAACTATAAAAATTATAAAAATCTAAAATTATAAGGAAAAATCTAAAACTTTCTAAAAATACATAGAAATTTTTCTAAAAAAAAGAATGATATATTATTATTTGAAATTATAAAAAAATTCTAAACTCATTAAAACTGCACTTTTGGAATTAATTCAAGTGCATTTAAATTTGTATTCACGTAAATAAAAAAATACTTTTTAGAAAAATAAAAATATATATTTAATTTTTAAAAAGAATAATACATGTTAACTGTGTCAGCTAAGTAGCTAAAAAAAATACCAATTTAATTAACAATTTTTAAATTCAAATATCAACTAAATTAAAAAAAAAGTAATTAAATATCAACTTGAATTACTTCGTCAAATTTAGGGGCTAAAATGATATTAACCCGTACATCAACCACCAAAGGTTTATGCATGTTTACATGTTCATGCAATTTCACATTTCATTCTTCCCTTTAGCAACCTTTCTTTTAACAATAGTGGCAAAACTTACAACTTTCTTTTTCAAAACTAGAAATCCTTTTGTTATAAATGAACAGTATGATCCAATCAACTTTGTTGACTTGCTCTGAAACATGATGTATTTATATTTTTGAAACTGAAGAATGAAACTAGCGTAAGAGGGAGGGAGAAGAAGAGTTGCAGGCAGCCTGGGGAAAGCGCATGGTGGAGTGCCAAAGATGTCAACTCCAAGTAGGTGTGCTTTCATATTGACCAGCTGGTTGCAGATCTCAAACAAATCATATCAAAACAAAAACAAAGCCTAGTACATATAATCTCATCTTCCTGCCTTCCTTTGATGGGCCTCCATCCCTTTTTTTTCTTAATTAATTAAATAATAGTGTCAAATCTTATAATTCAACCGAAAAGTATAAGCTACAACAGTAAAATATGGAGAATGCAGATTCAACTTTGAATATTACATTCTTGATGGACATGAAAATTTTAGTTGGAGTAATATAAGATCCCTAAGATGAGAGGAAAAGGAAGGTCATGTTTCCAAACATGGGCTACTCTGAATCAGATTTCCTCTTGCCCACGAAAACGTGTAAAACCCCATTGGAACCACCTGCAACAAGTGTGCACTGGTCTTCATTGACTTGCCTCCAGCACACACTGCTGACGAAAGCATGCTGATGGTCGGAGCTATCTCTACCCACAGGCTCGAAGCCATGCACCCAAATGGGCTCACCCCACCTGGTATCATAAACGAACACCTGGTTATTTTCTGATCCGCATCCAAGCAACCCTCCATGCCTCCAAACTGACAACCCCACAAAGCTCCGACTGTTTACGTGCCCTTTGTATGTTCTAAGTAAACGAGAATCAACGATATTCCATAGTTTTAAACACCCGTCGGTTCCAGCGGAAACCAGTGTTTGGGCATTCAGAAATCTAACGTATGTTATGGTTTTCGTATGTCCATCGAAAATGTGTACGGGCTCCACCATTTTCCGTACATCATAGACGTAGGCCTTCTTGTCGGCGCATCCGGCGGCTATCAATGCATCTCCGAAGGGGTTGAACTCCACGCAACAAACCGAGCTGCGTGACTTCGTGGGCTGCACCTTAGCCACACTTCCCCCTCCTTCGCCGCAGCGTGGGTCCCACATTTGCATGGTGCCATCGTCCGAGCCAGATGCCCCGAGGAACGGATCCGAATGAGAATAGTCGACGCTCCAAACCCGCCTCCCACCATGCTCGTCACGTTCGAAGATTGGCAACTTCGTCTCTATATCATACTCCATGACCACACCGTCGTAGTCTCCGGAACCCAAGATGCGGCCTCCGGTCCCGGGTTTCCACCTAAGGCTACTAAGCTTAGCTGGGGTAAAGATGCAATTATCACACGCATTAGTATGGTCTAGAAACGCAATACTTTGGTGCTTACCTTGAGAATGGACAGTCTCTTCTTGAGGCCGCAACAAAGAATTCAAAGTGTAAATCCTAATCTTCCTTGCAATCCCTCCGGTTGCTAAGATGGTATTAGAAGGGTCGAATTCGATGACTCCAAGGGTGTCAGAGACGGTGGCGTTGGCGGTGGAGGAGACAACGGTGGCGAGTGAAAAATCCCACTCACAACGAGCGGCTGGTTGTTTTTCTTCTGCGGATAGTTTGGTTTCATGGCCTGGGACGGCGGGGGGATGGAATCCGGAGGAGAAATCGTTCATTGCCCATTCAAATGAAATGGAGATGGAGGCATATATGGGAGGGTTTTGGACCATCAAACCAATGAAAGGCTCCCATACACCCAACTCAACTAAAGCGCAATCAAATTGGTGTGTGGTGTGGATAACTATTGATATTTATTTTCGCTTATAATTTTAGCACACCCATAACCATTCTCATATTTTAATTCAATGCTCCCTCTTAATGTTCTTTTACAGTAATGCCATTGCTTAAATTATTATTCCAAAAATAATTAGGGTAAATGAGATGAATAGTCACCATTTCATCATTAAAAATTTTCGATTTAGTAACAAAGTTTTCAAAAATAACTAATAAAAGTCTGGCACGGTTTTTTTAATTAATTCTTCAATATTTATATAATTTTAATCCTCAAAAACTTTTTTAAAAAATCTGAAATTCTTTAAAAAAATGGTAAGCATTTAGTTATCTAAAAACTTTTTAAATTTATTTTAGTACTTTAACAAAAATAGATAGCGGTATTAAAAATATGAATTAATTAATAATATTATAAAAATAAGAGAATTAAATTATAAAATTAAATTATAAATTTTTACATAGTAAAAATAAAACAGTTATTGACCATTCACTTTTCTACAACAAAAGAAAAGGATCTCGTCATCATGTCAAGCTAAGGGTGGGTTTGGATGGACGATTGGGTGCGGTGCGGTGCGTTTAGCTTACTTTTTGTCTCACGCTACAGTATCGCTAGAGTATCTAATCTCATCGCCACCGCTGTTTTTACACTAACCGCAGGTAAACGCACCGCTCATCCAAACTTACTCTAAGAAAGAACGCACATTTTAATATAATATTTGGTATTTAAATTTCACTTTTTTTCTTAATTTAGTATCTAAATTCTTCTTATCTATTTGGTAACTGAAGATGACACTTTTTCTTTTTAATTTCTAACTTAAGTTTTTTTGGGGTTTAATTTACTATTTAAACTTATCAAATGTTATACAAATTACCCAAAATACTAATGGTGCTAGTTTTTTATGAGGGGTCAAAAATAACTAAAATATGACCGACGTATGGTAGATGACATGAAATCTAATGACATAAATGATTACATTATATTAATTTGAAGTTTTTTCTGTTCACTAATATACTCAAAATTTACTTTTCATTTGAATTGAGATTGCTTTAACTATTAATTTCAATAATGATTCAAGAGGAATCACAATCTTAAAACATGGCCTAGTTTTCATAAAGCCCTTAATTCCACAAAAATATTATTTGTATGAGAGGAAATTTGTGATTTCAACCATGCTTAATGAATGGATATTGAAGAAGAAAATAATAGTTTTAAAAAACTAAAATAGAAAAAAAGGATTATGTTAAATTAAGAAGACATAATGACTTATTTGGCCCTCCAACTTTATAAAAAAATTATTTTAGCCCTCTATTTAAATTTTCGCCTTTTTTAGCCATTAAACTTGTATATTTGTCAAACCACCCCAAATGAATGGAAAAGGTAACTTTTTTAACTTTGTTAACATGAAATACATGTGGATTGTCCTGTAGGTGACACTTCAGGATTTAATTAATTTTTTAAAATTTAAAATTTTCAAAAAATATTTTTTTAAAGTAAAAATCATTAAAATTATTAATAAATATTTTTAGATATTAAAAGAATAATTAATTATTGACATGTCATTTACGTGCATGTCATGTCAATAAAGTTAACAAATATTAACTTCTCCATCTATTGTGGGACGATTTGATAAAAAAAATTGCAAGTTCAAATGCTAAAAAAAGCGAAATTTTAAATGGATGGCTAAAATGACTTCTTTGTAAAGTTGAAGGGCCAAAAAAGTCATTATGCTAATTAAAAAATTAAATAAATTAAACTAAAAGTAATTGATCATTTAAGTTACAAAAAAGAAATTTCATGCTTTTTACCACATGTCAATGATACATCGGTTATTTTTGCTATCTCATAAAAAAAAAACATTGTTAGTATATTGGAGCAATTTGTTTAATGTTTGACAAGTTTAGTCATCAAATTAGGAAAATATGTCAAGTTTAGAAAACAAATTGGACTAAAAATAACTTAAGGACCAAATTAGAAGAAAATGTCAAATTTAGATATTAAATTAAAAAAACTTAAATACTAAATTTAAAAATATATCAATTTTAAATACTAAATGTTATATTAATCCTTTCTACTTCCGAACATCTCTGTTATAGAATATATAAACTAAACAATATTTTAATTAAAACATCTTGAATACGAATGCTTACATGCTGCACCACCTCCCGCTAATCGGTTGTTCTTACATTTGAGCTTAAGGACTACTCTTCAGTCCTTACTCCTTAGGCCTAAACCAGCAATTTTACCAAATTAAGAAGGAAGCCTTAAACAAGCAATTTCATTAAATTAAGAAGGGACCAAGGCTCCGTGCCTGTCCCTTCAGGCTCGTCTCTATCGATTATTTTAAGTGAGTTCTCTAAAATTAATTATTTATTAGTTTAAAATTTTTAAAATTTTATTTATTATTATTGTCTTCACTTTTCTACATTTTATTAATTATTTTTCACTCTTAGCCGACTTTAATGACTTTTATTTATGATGAAGAATAACTTAATAAAATATATTTTTAAATAATTTTATATTTTATTAACTATACAATTAAATTTTACATTCCAATCAAATAAATAAAAAAATTTAAAATAATATTATGGACACAAAACCACAATTTATTGTAAATAATTTTTTTAAAATAAAAATATCAATAGCCGAATTAAATCTAAACAATTATTGATGTGCAGTTTGAAAAACATCTCAGTTTTTCCCTGTTTTTATGGATATTTTATCGGTTGATTATGGTATTTTACAAGTTAAAAAAATACAACATTGAAATATTAATAACGATAAGGAAAAATACGACATTCTTTCATCAATTTGTAAATACAGTATAGGAGGGAAAGACATGGGAAGGGAGAATATTAAATGCGAATGAAGGGGGGACGTTGCCTCTTTTTATACCTCAAGTTTGTCTATGGTGTGGAGAAAGGCTTTGTTTTCCTTTATGTTTAAAATATTTTTCCAAATTAATTGTTTTAAAATTCGAAATTTCATGATTATTCTTTTTAATAATATCATATTCTCGAGAAATTATTTATGGGCCATTCTCACTACATGTCTCTTTTTTAATTATTCAATAATGTTTCAACAGTTTTTTTCCATGTTATCTATATATAATATTGGTAATCTTTTATTACTCAATTATAAATTTCAAACTCTAAACTTTAAAATCCAAGATTCATGGTTCATGTTTAGGGTTCCAGATTCTGGGTTTGACATTTCAAGTTTGGAGTTCAAGATTTTGAATTTAAAGTTTAAGGTTTAAGATAAAAAATTTATCAAAATTATATATCAATAATATAAAAAAGAATTATTAAAATGTTATAAAATAATCGAAAAAATTATAAATAATGTAGTAGAAAAGACCTATAAAATAATTTCTCAATGTTGAGAGTTTAGAATATAAGCTTTTTTAGAGTATCACATTTATGTAATAGGCATATGCTTGCTTTGCATCGCATTGCATGGTAGGGTGGTTCAACGGGGGTTCATTGCTTACGTGGATTAAGCTTGGCCTTTTAATTTGTCATCCCACCTCAACTTATTTTCGCATCTCTGCCTTAACTCCAACAACTACTCTAAAATATCATTCAACTGACTGACAATGTCAATTTCCCTTATTCCAATTTCCTATGGTCCTCCTCCTCTACCGCTTCTCAATCTCATACACTCCTTTCTTCTTCCTCTTAATTGCTATTTCCTTTTACTTTTAAATGCATAGCCACCTACGGGATTGTAGGTTTCCTTCTATGATTTTATTAATTTATCTTTATTAATGTATTAAAGTTGGGTGCATATAGAAGTTAGAATTGAGAAATTATTAAAAAATATTTTTCAATTTAAAAAAATAATAAATAGTATTATGAATGAGTTTTTTTTGTAATTTTATATTTTTATAAAAAAAATAATTTAAGCCTAGAAGTGAGCCTTTTATTTATGTTACATATTTTTTTATACATTTAATTTTACATATTTTTCACTATATCACGAGTCTATCATAATCTAATTCCTTTTAAATACTCAATTTAAGTATATTAAATTATTATATATAAATTCAAATTAGTTTATTTAAATTATATAATATTAAATATTAAATAAATAGTGAATCCAAGCTAATGGGTAGAGTCGAAAATTAAGTTGGGTAGCAATCCAAGTTGGTCCATGGATAGTCTAAACACACCCACTAACATATGGTCCAAAGATATAATAAATTATTAAGAGATGATACCTGTAAATTTTATAGACAATAAAATAAATATGAACGTCTAGTATGGGTGTAGAGCATGGAGCAAATGCGCTTTGGTATTGAGACACACAGACAAAACGTCGTCGCTATGCGTTAGTGTTGAGAAGGGTTGATGGAGTATTGAGTATATCTCATTCACTTTAATGGAAAATGGAAGAGGAGATAAGATGTGGACAACATGCAGGCAGGACCACTTTCTTCTAGATTGCCCCTACCTCTTTCTGCAGCTGGTGGATAACTGGATATATGCGTATCTTTATATGTTCTTCCAGTTAGGGCAAAACAAAAGGATACCCTGCATGTTTCTTATCCATTATTGAAGACACGCGACAGTGCTTGAACAGCCCCCGGCCCCCTCTTTTTATCTTATAAAAAAATTGAAAACATTCCCACTTAACGCAAGTTGATTCATGCAACAACTACCAAACAAATCTATATATGTTAAAAATGTATTGATAACTCGGGTCGGGTTAAGTTTAGATCCGTTCCATGCAAGATATATCGACCACCTTTTTAAGTTTAGGTTTGACCCAGTTTGAAAATGAATTTTTTTGTCTATGCTCGACCCAATTTAATAAAGGAAAATTCAAGTTTGAACCGACTTGCTCATATTTAATTTTTTAAGATTAATTTTTATTTAATTTTAAAATATATATAATGCAATAAAAATGCTAAAATAAAAGTTTTCTAACATATTAAAAATATGAGTAAACTACAAAAATAGTCACTTTTTTTTGCTTCAGATTGCATTTTTGTCACTTATATTTGAAATGTTACGTTTTAGCCACTTTTGTTATATTTTGTTACGTAGCGGTCACTCTACTGTTAAACTCTGTTACCTCCCTAATGGCAATCTTACGCGGCAGTCCAAATAGGTTTTAAATGCTAACTTGGATGTCCAATTGCTGGGATGAAAATAAAATTTTAATTAAATAAATTTAATTTAGACTGCCATATATGACCCCATTAGGGAGGTTACGGAGCTTAAAGGTAGAGTGATCACTTCGTAATAAAACGATAACGTAAGTGACTAAAATGTAACACTTCAAACATAAGTGACTAAAATGTAATCTAAAGCAAACAAACATGACTATTTTTGTAGTTTACTCTAAAAATATGTTAAAAAGTGTTTATATTAAAAAACACTATCATAAATATAATAAATATTTTATTGTATTAAATATAATTTTTAATATTTTATATTTTGAGTTGAGTTATTTAGTTGGAAAGTGTATTTTGTTAGGTTTTGGGTAATGGGTTTAATTATTATTGGGTTAGTGATTCAATATAAATATATATAATTAGTATTTAACATATATAATTAATATAATATTTTTATAAGATAATATATTTGGGCCGAGCTTGGGCCAAAAAAATATTACTCAAAACCCAACCTTTTTAAGAAATGGGCCTTAAAATTTACCCAAATTCATTTTTCAAACCTCATATTTTATCTAAGTCCTTCCTTTTTAGACAGGCCTTCGAGACTGGGTAGGTGACCCAACTCATGAGCATGTCTAATACACCTATATTTTAAAGTAGTATCCATCATATTTTCCTTTTGCCACGTCCTCTTTTATTTTTTACATTTAGAGAAATGATTAAATTTTAGTTTTAGTCCCTCTATTATGTCTAAATTTGAGATTTAAACTCTATACTTTAATAGTTTAATTTGTAAAATAATTTGATGTTTGTATTTTTATAATGTTATCAATTACTCCAAATAATTAATATTTTTAACTTTTCAATTAAAATATTACACGATTATATATAGTTTGAATGTTATACGAGTTTTAGAGACTATAACACATGACTTCTCATTTCTTTTACGCTTGCGCTGTATTTTTTACATTATAACACAATATTCAAATTTCAATTTTGGCCCTTAAACTAAGTTGAAACTTAAGATTTATCTATATGCTTTACTTTTTGACATAATTTGACCCATTTGCTTTTATAATGTCATTAATTGGTCTAAGTAATTACTATTATTAACTATTTCAATCAAAATGACGATGTCAGTTTTTCTTAAGAATACTATTCTAACATAAAATAATTATTTTATAATGACAAGTTTGAATGAGTGTTTTTAAATATATTTATTAATCAATATTTCTAATGTTATTTTTAACATTACATGACTATCAGGTGTGTTTTTTTCTAATTTCAAAATATGATACCAAAGAAATTAATAGAAGAATTTTAAAAGTGGTAATAATTAGACTCGAAATTTTTAATCTAAAAAGTAGAAGCATTAAATTTCTAAATATAAATGTAATGAGACTAAATTTTAAATATGTGAAATATATACTGACCCTAAACTCTAAATCTTAAGCCCTATTTTTTTATTTATGTTTAATTTAGAACCCCTATTTTTTTTCCTGCCTCCAGCTTTCTAATAGTCAGTAATACGTTGTTCTTGCTGCTGTTGAAACCCCAACTTTCAATCTCTTCAAACTAACTACACACCTTGTTATTTATTAAGATTGATGTCATGTTTAAGATATTATCATGTAAGAATGGGTGCATTATTTAAATGAACAACTCCTCTACTGTTTGCATTACCATATTTCAACGCTACTTTTGTGGTAGAATCTGATTCCTCAAGTGGTGGCTATAAGAGGCAACCGAGCATCAATCCTTTCCAACCTAGAACGAGTGCACTATACCAAAATTGGTATATGCTTCGAGAGGTAAACTCTTTTACTTCATTAAAACTAAAATCGGTTTTCACCTCGCTAGCTCCTTAAATATTTAAGGTATAATATCTTTTTATATCTTTAATTGAGTAATATTTTCTCGTGTTATTGGTAGGAGTGTTCGGGTATTTATACATGTTATTATAGATGTTATTACAACTCATAATCAAGCCCCACTATTTTGTTTTGACTCTGCTACCTCTAATACTGACATTCTCTGCGAACTCTAGGTCTATTGGGTATGTATTCACGGAGCACGCCGTCCTTTCTATCCATGGGACTGATTCTAGGTGGACTCCATGCCTGTTGGACACGTGTTTAGATGGCATGTGGAGCACGTGGTCCTTTCTGCAAGCTCCTTGGGTATATGCGGGCTAAGACCAAGCCTAACATATGTTCTTACGAGCTGGGTCCGTGAGCTCACTTTGCTGTCCTTTCGTCGTTTGCCTTGCACTCAATCTTCTGGTAGGACCTATCCAAGTTACGGGTTAGAGACCTGAATCCCTTCTAGGACTTGGGTTGGTGATTACTAATGTATAACACCTTTCAATTTTATAAATAAAAAAAAAGTCACTTTAATTTTCCATCTAAATTAAATAGATAGTTAAAATGACTTTTTTGTAAAGTTTGAAGGCCAAATAAGTTATTATGTCTTTTTAAATATGTGTAACCCTAATATATATTGAGATAAATGATCTATTTATATAAATTAACTTTTAATCCAATATGTAAATCAAGTATGTGAATGAATGGATAGACTTTAATTGTTATTAAAGCAATTAAATTAATACTTTGAATAATAATTTAATTAACTTAAATAGAGCTTGTAAAACCTTAAATTAAGTTGTTTAATATCAATAATATGAGCTAAAATCTTACATACCCTCACTTTATCCAATTTATAAAATATAAACTTTAATAATACAATTATTGAGTGTGCATTATAAAATATAATATTAATTATTATTTCTTCTTTAATTGGGAGGAAATTTTTTTAATTCAATGCACTTCTACTTATAAACACCCAAAATTCTTAAATCGAAATATGTATGTTTTGTAATACTCCTTACCCGAGACTGTTGCCAGAATCGAGCACGAGGCATTACTAAACTTAATCTATCACTTAAATAGTTTTAAATTGTTTATTTAAGCTTTTCGGAATGTGCTGCCATTCTGCGTCGTAGTCGCCTAAAAATTCATATCTTGAGTTCCAAAACTCAAAATTAAGATCCGTAAATTTTTCCTAAAACTAGACTCATATATCTATCTATTAATTTTTTTCATAGATTTTTTACTTGGCCAATTAGTACAGTTTATTAGTTAAAGTTTCCCTTGTTTCAAAACTCGACTGCACTAACCTCTTCTTGCTACGAACCATGTTTCTTCCTGTACAAAATTCATATAACTAAGCCGTTTGTTTCTCTTAAAACTAGACTCAACAAGGATTATAACCATATAAAGTAAACCTTCTAATTAGTTTTGTACAATTTATGGTGAATTTCCAAAGTTGGAATAGGGGATCCAGAAATCTCTCTGACCCTGTTTCACTAAAACTCAGATATATCATATAATATAATACCTTTACCTGTTTTTCTTATTCCATTAGAAAATAGACATAATAAGCTTTAATTTAATATACTATTCATCTTCAAACTATGTTTCTACAATTTTTAGTGATTTTTCAAAGTTACGTCATTTCTGTTACTTGAATCTGTTTTTAGGTTACTTTCACATTTTTCATAATTTTCATGTGATAATCACCATTCAATCATACATATTAATAAACATGCATATCATCGGCCATTTTTATTAGCTAATCACTAGCAAGTATTTACACATCATTCATTGTTCATATTATACCAAAAGTAGCTAAGTTTCTATACATGCCATACACAAAAAAAACGTCTAATTATACCGAGTTATTTCTTTGATAGTGTGATCGGCCTCCGACGTTTCCTTCGATCCCCGAGTGGCTAGATAAGTACTATAAGAAGAAGAAAATAAAGAGATTAAGCACTAGGCTTAGTAAGCTTACAAGCAAATAAATCACAACATTCAACATAATGGATAATTATGCATAATATCATCTAACATCACAAATTTCTTTACTTCTCAATTTCTATCTTCTTCTTTATTCCCTTACCTTCTTTCTTACCTGACCTTTCCTTTTTCATAAATATAATCTACTTTTCCTTTGCTGTTAATTCACTGTAATTTAACTCGTATTCTGACCCGTTGAACCACTCGAAATACTAAGGATACTAGGGTCATTCCTGTCTATCAATACCCTGCCAATGCCATGTCTTTGACATGGACTTACATGAATTATTCCTATCTCCAATGCCATATATAATATGGACTTACATGGCTCAATCCTGTCTCCAAAGCCATATTTCTAATATGGACTTACATGGCTCATTTCTGTTCTGTCCTGTCAACCCTAATATCCTAACATTCCTAGGGTTCAACCGGGGCTTTCTAACACTTTTCCTCTGTCACTTCACCTTAAATTCGACTTTAAATATTTTCATAACATAAATATATAAATGCTGGAAATTGACAATAATAATGTAAAATAAAAGAATATTGCATTTATTTACTGTAAACTTACCTCGATACAAAATGTGACTAAAGTTTACAATTTAGTCATTTACTTTTTCTTTTCCCCGATCTACTCTCGAATTTCGCTCTTCTTGATCTATAATAGCAAATTTAGCTTATTTAATATCAACATTTATCAAAACAACCCTTTACTCAAACTTTGACAAAATCACATTTTTGCCCCTAAACTTTCACATATTTTCACTTTTGCCCCAAGGCTCGTAAATTAAACTTCATCCTATTTTCTTATGTTTTATGACATACTGATCATTTTTCCCTTCTATGACAACATCAAATTCACACACTAACATGTACTTATGACTATTAGGTATTTTTACCGATTAAGCCTTTTTACTCGTTTTCACTTTAAACCAAGTAGCACAAGTTGTCTAACATAATTTAAAGTCTCATATTCCATCATAAAACATAAAAATACACAAATTTCACCTATGGGTATTTTTCCAAATTTGATTCCTAACTTAAATTATTGCTAGCATAAGCTTTATCGAGCTACCGGGACTTAAAAAATGTAAAGATCATTAAAAACGGGGCTTGGAATCACTTACTATAAAGCTTGAAAGTTGAAGAAACCCCAGCTATGGAGAGAGGTAAGGTTCGGCTGGTAACTTGAAGAAGATGATACAATTTTATCATTTTTTACCTTTTTATTAATGTTAATAAACAAATGACCAAAATACCACTCCTTACTAAACTTTCAAAAATTCCTTCCATGTCCTAATTTTGTCCATGAACTTAAAATTGGTCAAATTACCATTTAAGATCTCCTAATTAATATTCCAAAATAATTTCATACTAAAAACTTCTAGAATGCAAGTTTTGCAAATTATTCGATTTAGTCCCTAACCTCAACTTAAGCACTTTATGCATAGAATTTTATCACGAAATTTTCGCACAATCATGTAATCATACCATGAACCTCAAAATAATAATAAAATAAATTTTTTTTACCTCAGATTTGTGGTTTCACAACCACTATTCCGTTTAGGCCCTATTTCGGAATGTTACATTTCTCCCCCCTTTAGGGATTTTCGTCCCGAAAATCATACCTGTGAAGAGATATAGGTACTGTTTTCGCATAGCCTCTTCGGGTTCCCATGTAGCCTCGTCTACCCCATGTCTATTCCATAGTACTTTCACAAGTACAATACTTTTGTTCCTTAATTGCTTTACCTCTCGAGCTAGAATCTTTACCGGCTCTTCACCGTAAGTCATGTCTGGCTGAATCTCAACCTCTGTCTGAGAAATCACATGTGACGGATCTGAACAATAACGATGTAGTATAGACACATGAAATACATTATGAATCTTCTCTAACTCAATCGGCAAAGCTAACCGATATGCTAATGGTCCGACTCTCTCAATCACTACAAACGGTCCAATAAAACGTGGACTTAGTTTGCCTTTCTTGCCAAATCTGAGAACTTTCTTCCACGGGGATACTTTCAAAAAACTTTGTCACCAACTTGATATTCGATCTCTTTTCTTTTTAAATCTGCATACGACTTCTGCCTGTCTGAAGCTGCTTTTAAACAATTTCTGATAACTTTCACTTTTTCTTCTGTTTCTTTAACTAGATCAACCCCGTAAATCTGGCTTTCTTTAAGCTCTGTCCAATATAAAGGTGTGCGGCATTTACGTCCATACAAAGCTTCATAAGGTGCCATCTTCAAACTTGACTGATAACTATTATTGTAGGCAAACTCTACCAATGGTAAGTATTTTTCCCAACTACCTTGAAATTCTAATACACAACATCTAAGCATATCTTCAAGTACCTGAATAACTCTCTCTGACTGACCATCGGTCTGAGGGTGAAAAGCCGTACTAAAACTTAACTTCGTACCTAAAGCCTCTTGTAACTTCTTTCAGAACCGTGAAGTAAATCTTGGATCTCTGTCTGAAATGATCGATAATGGCACTCCATGTAGTCTAACTATCTCTGAAATGTATAACTCGGCCAACTTGTCAAGTGAATAATCCATACGGATTGGGATAAAATGAGCCGACTTAGTTAGCTTATCAATCACAACCCATACTGCATCTTTCTTTTTCAGTGTTAACGGCAATCCTGTCACAAAATCCATAGTAACTCTGTCCCATTTCCATTCCGGAACTAGCACAGGTTGCAATAATCCTGAGGGTACCTGATGTTCGGCCTTTACTTGTTGACAAATCAAGCATCTAGAAACAAACTCTGAAATATCTCTTTTCATTCCTACCCACCAATACAATTTCTTCAAATCATTATACATTTTTGTATTGCCTGGATGAATAGATAAAGAACTGCTATGTGCTTCCTGTAAAATCTTTCGAATAAGCTCATCATTCTTTGGTACACAAATTCTGTCTCTAAACATCAAACAACCATCAGAACCAATCCAGAAATCTGATTCTATGCCTGACTCACATTGAACTCTTTTAGCTTGTAACTCATTATCATCTTTCTGAGCTTCACAAATCTCTTCAAGAAATACCGGTTTAGCTCTAAATTCAACTAAAATAGAACTATCATCTGACATGGCTAAATTGGTATTCAAACTTCGCAATGTAAATAAAAGTTTCCTGCTTAAAGCGTCAGCAACTACATTTGCCTTACCTGGGTGATAATCAATCACTAACTCATAATCTTTAAGCAATTCCAACCATCTTTTTTGCCTCAAATTCAAGTCTTTTTGAGTCATCAAGTATTTCAAGCTTTTATGATCAGTAAATATCCGGCACCTTTCACCATACAAATAATGTCTCCAAATCTTCAATGCAAATACAATAGCAGCTAGCTCTAAATCATGTGTCGGATAATTTTTCTCATGTGGCTTCAATTGTCTAGAGGCATAAGCAATTACCTTTCCTTCCTGCATGAGTACACAACCGAGCCCATTCAAGGATGCATCACTGTAAATCATAAATTCTTTACCCAGTTCCGGCTGTACTAAGATAGGAGCTTCCGTCAACAATGCCTTTAACTTGTCAAAACTTTGTTGGCACTTCTCAGTCCATTCAAACTTAACATCCTTCCGTAGCAGTCTCGTCAACGGGGTAGCTATCATAGAAAATCCCTCCACAAATCGTCTATAATATCCGGCAAGACCAAGAAAACTTCTAACTTCTGATACATTTCTAGGAGGCTTCCAATCAACAATGGCTGAAATCTTACTCGTATCAACCTTAATACCTTCACCTGAGACAATATGTCCAAGAAATCCAACTTCTCGTAACCAGAACTCACTTTTGCTGAACTTGGCATACAACTGATTATCTCTCAGAATTTGTAAAACTGTTCTCAAATGCTCTGCATGCTCAGTCTCATCATGAGAATAAATCAAAATATCATCAATGAACACAACTACAAACTTATCTAAGTATGGTCTAAAAATTCGGTTCATTAAGTCCATGAAAATGGCAGGAGCATTAGTCAAGCCAAATGGCATCACAAGGAACTCATAATGACCATACCTAGTCCGGAAAGCAGTCTTCAGGACATCTGACTCTTTAACTCGCAACTGATAGTATCCGGATCTCAAATCTATCTTGGAAAACACAGTAGCTCCCTTCAATTGATCAAACAAATCATCAATTCTAGGCAATGGATACTTGTTCTTTACTGTTACCTTGTTAAGTTGCCGATAATCTATGCACAATCTCATCGATCCGTCTTTTTTTTTCACAAATAGCACTGGTGCACCCCATGGTGAACTACTAGGTCTTACAAAGCCTTTATCTGTTAATTCCTGCAACTGAGCTTTCAATTCTTTCAATTCCAATAGAGCCATTCTATAAGGAGCAATAGAAATGGGCGTGGTACCTGGAATCAACTCAATACCAAACTCAACTTCTCTAACAGGAGGCAAACCTTGGTAGTTCTTCCGGAAACACATCGGGAAACTCACATACCACAGACACTGATTCAATTTTCAATTCTGGATCTTTAGTGTTCAACACAAAAGCAAGATAAGCTTCATACCCTTTTCTCAAGTATTTCTGAGCAGACATAACAGAAATTATGGGAAATGAACTATCTGACTCTTCTGAATTAACCCGAAAAATTTCACCATTTTCACACTTCAACTCAATGAATTTCTTTCCACAATTCACTATCACATCATGAGTAGTCAACCAATCCATACCAAGAATCACATTAAACTCATCAAATGGCAATAGCATGAGATCGGCCGGAAAACAGTAGCCTCTAATCATTAAAGGACAATTTCTACATACTTTATCTACTAATACATGCTTGCCTAATGGATTCGATACTTTAATCACAAATTTTGTAGATTCTATAGGCATACTTATACTAGGCATCAATTTCATACAAACATAAGAATGAGTCGAACCCGGATCAATCAGAGCAATGACATTAATATCATGTAGAGAAAATGTACCCGTAATCACATCGGGGAGGATGCCTCTTCGCGTGCACGAATAGCATAAGTCCTTGCAGGGGCTCTAACATCTGGTCTCACAGCTGAATCTCTAGAGGTACCTCTGTTACTTGCTCCTACTCCTAGTTGCCTCGGTGATCTGCCTCTAGTAGGAGCATTTCCGGATCTAGCATTCTGTGTTACCTCTCGGCTAGCCACTTCTGGACATTCTCATACAAAATGATCTGGAGCACCACATTTATAGCAAACATTTTCGCCTGCCCGACAAGGACCATAATGAAGTCTACCACACCGTGGACACCCTGATCTACCCTATCTGACATTACCTACACTCGTAGTCGAGGTGGTCTGAGCCTTCGGATCCTTAAATCTGCTACCTCTATTCTGACTAGATTGCCCTGCCGAAAAGCTAAATCTGGTAGAAAACTCTTTGGGCCTCTTGGATGTAGCCTGAAATGATCTGCTCATCTGTCTCTTCTTTGTATCTTGTGTCTCTGTCTCAACTTTGCCTTTTCTTTTTAATAGCTCCTCTGCCTTACAGGCTCTCTCAACTAAAATAACGAACTCTTTTATTTCTAGGACACCCACTGACAGTCGGATATCATCATTTAACACATCCTCAAACCTTTTACACATGATAGCCTCTGTGGACACACATTCTTGAGCATATTTACTGAGCCTGACAAATTCACACTCATAATCGGTCACCGTCATATTGCCTTGTTTCAATTCCAGGAATTCCTTTCTTTTCTGGTCAATAAACCTCTGACTTATGTACTTTTTACGAAATTCTTCCTGAAAGAAATCCCAAGTGACCCTCTCTTTCGGTACAACTGATACAAGTGTCTTCCACCAGTAGTAGGCTGAGTCTCTAAGAAGTGATACTACACATTTCATACACTCCTCGGGTGTACAAGATAATTTGTCAAAGACTCTGATAATATTTTCTAACCAAAATTCTGCTCTTTCTGCATCATCATCTTTTGTTGCTCGGAACTCTTCTGCCCCTTGTTTCCTGATTCTATCAACTGGTGGCTTTTCTCTTACCACTGTACCTGTGACTGGGGAAGCTTGAGCTGCATGGGTAGCCTGAGAATCATGAGGGGGTGGAGGTCTAACTGCCGGATTCGTACGAACGAACTCGGCAAACAAATCATTCAAAGCTCGGAAGAGAGCTTCTCGAGTCACTCCTCCCTGATCAACTATTACTGGCCTATTCTCAGATGGCGCTGCCCCTTCTGTGGAAGCAGGCGCATTACTTTCTACATCATCATCACCAGCTCACCCGGGATCCATTACTATAAAACAAAATGTTTATTAAAAAAATTGTCAGGAGTCGTCACACTATCAAAATACAAGTATGGCATGTATAGCTAGACTTTTTCTCACACTAACTGTTCCGAGAACCAACTAAACCTGCTCTGATACCAATAAATGTAATACTCCTTACCCGAGACTGTTGCCAGAATCGAGCACGAGGCATTACTAAACTTAATCTATCACTTAAATAGTTTTAAATTGTTTATTTAAGCTTTTCGGAATGTGCTGCCATTCTGCGTCGTAGTCACCTAAAAATTCATATCTTGAGTTTCAAAACTCAAAATTAAGATCCGTAAATTTTTCCTGAAACTAGACTCATATATCTATCTACTAATTTTTTCATAGATTTTTGACTTGGCCAATTAGTACAGTTTATTAGTTAAAGTTTCCCTTGTTTCAAAACTCGACTGCACTAACCTCTTCTTGCTACGAACCATGTTTCTTCCTGTACAAAATTCATATAACTAAGCCGTTTGTTTCTCTTAAAACTAGACTCAACAAGGATTATAACCATATAAAGTAAACCTTCTAATTAGTTTTGTACAATTTATGGTGAATTTCCAAATTTGAAATAGGGGGATCCAGAAATCGCTCTGACCCTATTTCACTAAAACTCAGATATATCATATAATATAATACCTTTACCTGTTTTTCTTATTCCATAATAAAATAGACATAATAATATTTAATTTAATATATTATTCATCTTCAAACTATGTTTCTACAATTTTTAGTGATTTTTAAAAGTTACGTCATTTCTGTTACTTGAATCTGTTTTTAGGTTACTTTCACATTTTTCATAATTTTCATGTGGTAATCACCATTCAATCATACATATTAATAAACATGCATATCATTGGCCATTTTTATTAGCTAATCACTAGCAAGTATTTACACATCATTCATTGTTCATATTATACCAAAAGTAGCTAAGTTTCTATACATGCCATACACAAAAAAAACGTCTAATTATACCGAGTTATTTCTTTGATAGTGTGATCGGCCTCCGACGTTTCCTTCGATCCCCGAGTGGCTAGATAAGTACTATAAGAAGAAGAAAATAAAGAGATTAAGCACTAGGCTTAGTAAGCTTACAAGCAAATAAATCACAACATTCAACATAATGGATAATTATGCATAGTATCATCTAACATCATAAATTTCTTTACTTCTCAATTTCTATCTTCTTCTTTATTCCCTTACCTTCTTTCTTACCTGACCTTTCCTTTTTCATAAATATAATCTACTTTTCCTTTGCTGTTAATTCACTGTAATTTAACTCGTATTCTGACCCGTTGAACCACTCGGAATACTAAGGATACTAGGGTCATTCTTGTCTATCAATACCCTGCCAATGCCATGTCTTTGACATGGACTTACATGAATTATTCCTGTCTCCAATGCCATATATAATATGGACTTACATGGCTCAATCCTGTCTCCAAAGCCATATTTCTAATATGGACTTACATGGCTCATTTCTGTTCTGTCCTGTCAACCCTAATATCCTAACATTCCTAGGGTTCAACCGGGGCTTTCTAACACTTTTCCTCTGTCACTTCACCTTAAATTTGACTTTAAATATTTTCATAACATAAATATATAAATGCTGGAAATTGACAATAATAATGTAAAATAAAAGAATATTGCATTTATTTACTGTAAACTTACCTCGATACAAAATGTGACTAAAGTTTACAATTTAGTCATTTACTTTTTCTTTTCCCCGATCTACTCCCGAATTTCGCTCTTCTTGATCTATAATAGCAAATTTAGCTTATTTAATATCAACATTTATCAAAACAACCCTTTACTCAAACTTTGGCAAAATCACATTTTTGCCCCTAAACTTTCACATATTTTCACTTTTGCCCCAAGGCTCGTAAATTAAACTTCATCCTATTTTCTTATGTTTTATGACATACTGATCATTTTTCCCTTCTATGACAACATCAAATTCACACACTAACATGTACTTATGACTATTAGGTATTTTTACCGATTAAGCCTTTTTACTCGTTTTCACTTTAAACCAAGTAGCACAAGTTGTCTAACATAATTTAAAGCCTCATATTCCATCATAAAACATCAAAATACACAAATTTCACCTATGGGTATTTTTCCAAATTTGATTCCTAACTTAAATTATTGCTAGCATAAGCTTTATCGAGCTACCGGGACTTAAAAAATGTAAAGATCATTAAAAACGGGGCTTGGAATCACTTACTATAAAGCTTGAAAGTTGAAGAAACCCCAGCTATGGAGAGAGGTAAGGTTCGGCTGGTAACTTGAAGAAGATGATACAATTTTATCATCTTTTTACCTTTTTATTAATGTTAATAACCAAATGACCAAAATACCCCTCCTTACTAAACTTTCAAAAATTCCTTCCATGTCCTAATTTTGTCCATGAACTTAAAATTGGTCAAATTACCATTTAAGATCTCCTAATTAATATTCCAAAATAATTTCATACTAAAAACTTCTAGAATGCAAGTTTTGCAAATTATTCGATTTAGTCCCTAACCTCAACTTAAGCACTTTATGCATAGAATTTTATCACGAAATTTTCTCACAATCATGTAATCATACCATGAACCTCAAAATAATAATAAAATAAATTTTTTTTCTACCTCGGATTTGTGGTTTCGCAACCACTGTTCCGTTTAGGCCCTATTTCGAAATGTTACATGTTTAAACTTATTCTTTTTAGTTATTACAATAGTAATTAAACCAACTAAACTAAGATTGAATGATTTTTTTGGGCACATAAAGGAGTTTTATTGGATGAACTTTGTTAATAGAGGTGATTATCGGTCGGTCTAAGTCAGATTCGGGTCAGATTTCAATAGAATTTAGGTTTGGACTTGATTCAGTTTGAATAATGGGTCTAAATTTTTTCCAAGCTTGGCTAGAATAAAAATACTAAAACCGTTTCCAACTCGACCTGCCCGTATTAATTTTTATAATATTATTTTTATATAAATAAATTTAAAAACTATAATACATTAAATGCACTAAAAATATTGAAATAAATGTTTCCCAACAAATTAAAAATAAATTTAAAAAATATTTATATTTAAATAACACTAAAATATGTGTAATTTAACAAATAAATGTTTCTAAAATAATAATAAAATTAATAATAAAATAATGATTACATAATATTTAAACAATAACAACAACAAAATAATAACAATAAATAACAAAATGGTAGCAAAACAACAAAAAAAAAAAGAGAACAATAATTTTTATTTTTCTACAAATTCGAATAAGATCATGTCAAATAAAACTTTATTAAGACTCGATTCGTGTAAAAATCGAACTTTATTTCTTACCAATAACTATTTTCGAGCTTATATTATTCTCAAAATCTTCTTCTCGAGCTATGGGGGTAACGAGGTATATTAAAGAAAGAAAAAAGGAAAAAAAAGAAGTGGTAAGAAAAAGAGAAATGGAAAAGTGCAAATGAAGTGAGATGTCCAATAATAACAACCAGTAATTTGACGCCACGTGCTCATACAAGGTGTTGGTCGTAGTTGGTTGATTTCAAGTTAAGGGTAAAAAGAAAATAAAAAAGGGATAGACCAATTCCCTCCATACAGAGTAGCGCTTCTACCGGTCATCCTTCTCTGATATTAACCTCACATTCTCCCACCCGCTAGGTCTCACCACCACTATTTTTTACCTTGATAAAATCCAAAAGGAGTCTTTCTCGTCCACCACATAATCGGACTAAAGAATTTAACTTTTTCCTTCTTTATCTGTTATATTAATTAAATTTTATTTTTTCTAGACAAAGAGATAATTTCCTTTGGATTTGGAAGAAGGGGGAAATTTACAAAGTAAAAAATAACAAGGCAACAAAGAGATGACAAGCATGGACGAGTTGATGGGTCTGTTGAGGATTCACGTCAAACGGGGCATAAACCTTGCTGTTCGTGATGTCCGTACCAGCGACCCTTACGTTGTTGTTCGGATGGGCACGCAGGTTTTTCTTTCACCTCAAACAAAAAATTGATATATAAATTATCCACTTATTTTATCGTAAGTTTCATATTTTTTCTTTTTCATTTTTAAAACAATTGTTTGGTAAGTAATATTAAATTTTCAATTAATGTACCAAATAATTACTTTTAAAATATGTTTTTATGTAATTATGAAAAAAAATACAAAATTTGGGTTTATTTATCAAAAAAATTGGAAAAAGAAAGTAACCATTTCATTTTCCTAGTATATATGTTAATCAGGGTTCTAATTTTATATTTGTTGCAGAGGTTGAAGACTAAAGTAATAAATAAGGATGTTAATCCTGTATGGAATGAAGATTTAACTCTTCCCATTACAGATCCTGGGGAGCCAATCAAGCTCGTAAGTCCACCAATGCATAATCATCATGCTTCTTACCTATTATATCTCATCTAAATGTGACATCTGGTGGTTTTGAATGCAGACAGTGTTTGACTATGACACATTTAGCATGGATGACGAAATGGGAGATGCAGAGTTTGACATACAGGCATTCGTACAGGCATTGAGAATGGATTATGCAGACTTCCCAGATGGAACCATATTAGCCAAAGTGCAACCATGTAGGAAAAACTGCTTGGCTGAAGAGAGCGTTGTTGTATTGAAGGAAGGGAAGGTACTCCAAGACCTTTGCCTCAGATTGAGAAATGTGGAGTGTGGTGAGGTGGAACTTCAACTCGAGTGGATTGAAGTTCCTGGCTGTAAAGGTGTCTCAGCAACACCAACACCAACTGCATAAATTATTGCTCTTTCACTCTCTGCTAGTTATTACAATGATCACGACCTTCATTGGTCTATTTTATAAGTTGTTTTAGCAGTTGTATTACTAGTCAAAATTCTGTCCGAACTGTGGCTTTTATATAGGATTGAACATGTCTTAGCTTATCCTGCCCTGCCATTCATTTTGGATGCCGAATAAAGTATTTACAATCTATTTTTGTTTTTTGCCAGAATCTATCTCTGGCAAAATGTTCTTCTATACACATATCTTGTATTTTTCTGTGATGATTCTATATAATACTTCCATTCATTTGAAAGCTGTGTGCTATTCGGGGCTGCAACTCATCAGCATGCTATTAATTCCATCAATGTCTACGAGGATCAAAAGTTGGAATTCTTTTATTTTTGTTCCACACAAGTTGGAAATTGAGAAGCCATGACAATGTAGCAGCTTCTACACCTACATTAACCCATTCAACCACTAAATGCGTCATACCTTGATTATTTCTCTTAAGCCGTAATTCACTCTGTGTTGCTTGAATTATACCTTGATTATAGTGTCAAGGGTGACCTTAGCCCCGCACAAAATAGTAAAATTACAATTTAGTCCCTCAATTTTAACCTCTTAAAAATTCTAAAATAATAAATTAATAAACTTATGAAATTATGAAATTATACTTTTGACTCTTTAAAAAATTTAAAATCAATTTTGACTTCCCTAAAATAAATTTCTAGCTTCATCTTTACATCTTCTCTTCTTGTCACCTTCCATCGTCACCCTCGGCCTCTTCCCATAGACCCCAAAAGTGGTACTAGTGAACTCCTTTATCCTTCTATTTAGCAATTGAACAAATGAATTTTGTAAATATATATATATAAAAGCAATGAACAAACTATATCTTCTCTTTTGGTTTGGATGAGTTGAGCTTATTCAAGGTGATTAACACGTTCCACGTTTAGTTTAATTAGTAGAAGGTCAATTATGGTTTAGAAATAGTACTTGGAAAGCTTATTTAAATTGAGAGATTAAAATTATTAGTGAATTTAGATTAATAATTCTACGTCTATAGAGCATTATTTAGAAAATGAATTTCTTAAACAATTTTTAGTACAACAAATAATTTATGCTTAATTTATCTCAACTCACACAATGCTAATTATAGTCTAAATATTATACACAATTATTTATATTCACTGTCTTTAAACACTCTTATTTATGAAGGCAATAATCACACAAATAAATAAATAAAACAACAGAGAAAATATCGCAATAAATATCTTCAAAGGTGGTGGATGGCTCTTTATATAGACAAGGAAGTTAGCATTTAAACTTCATGTTTATCCTTTTATCAGCTTTGGAATTTGAAATCAAATATTCCAAGTTTAAAAATCAACTTCACTTAAAAACTTTGTATTTATCCTTTGTCCTAAAATGCATTTAAAAAAATTATTTTATGGATCTTTCTCATCACATTATTTATAATTTTTTAATTATTTAATAATATTTCAAACACTTTTTTCATGTCATTAATATATAATTTTAGTATTTTTTACTTTAAATTTCAAATTCTAAATCATAAATTCTAAACTTAAGTTTTAAGATTCATGATTTTTGAGCTCGAGGTTTGAGATTCAAGATAAAAAATTATCAAAATCATATGTCAATAACATAAAAATTTTATTAAAATATTTTAAATAATTAAAAAAATCATAAATAATATGATAGGAAGGATTTATAAAATAATTTCTTCATACTTTTCCCATCATCCTAAATATATTTAGAGAAACTTCCCTTTAAACATGGATTCTTTGAATGACTTACCAAAATCCTTTTTTTCATAGTAATATTGCATTTGCTGCTTATTTTCGAAATAAAAATAAATAGTGTATTGTCATCTTAACACAATGTTCATTGACTGTAGTATAGCATTTCTAAATAAATATTGCAACATTTAAGATTACAAAGTTATAAATTACAGTGCTCACTAAATAATAACTATTAAATTTATTAAGTTAAGTTTTACTATTCTAATATTTGATGCAAAAAAATATATTATCATATGTATAATGTCATGTCAATTTGTTCTTTCCACATATTATTCACTAAAAATTCAGTTAATGGATTAGTGTCTATCATTTGCATCAAGGATGAAATTTCAAAATTCAAAAATATAGGAACTTAGAATGACCCAATTAGAGAATATAAACTAAATCTACAGTAAATGATAAGTAATTAAATTTAAACAAATAGATTTAACTGCTATTGTTCGGGTCAAGACAAAAAATTCAAAAAGTACAAATACTAAAAAATTGATCAAATTAAAATATAAAGATTAAATTCACAATTTTCATAAGGTACAGGGACTAATATCATAGTTTAATCTTTTAAGCCTAAAGGCTATTTTATAAACCTTGCATAAACATATCCACGTGTACGTACTTAATTTTATATTTAATGTAAATGGAACTTTTTTTCATGTATAGAAACTACTCAGAAAAGATTAGAAATAGTTTAATTAATTAAAACAAGGAAGAGTGAAAGGCATTGCAGTGCGTGATGGTTGGAGTGAGTGAATTTGTTCCCTTTGCTTCAACTCTTTCACTCTGAACTTCCAAAACGCATGCTTCACCTTTTACTCACTTTTAGGACCAATCCATTTGTCTCTCAATTTTTATTCAAATCCACGCAACCAATCATTCCTGGCCGTACCACCATTTTTTTTCCTAAATTAATGTTGAGTAATTTTGATTAAAAATAATCCATTAAGATTATTCAATTATTATTTTAATTTTTTATTTTACACAATACTTTCATTAAATTCAAGAAAAAAATTTTAATAGCATATTTTAATCAGAAATTTGAATGGTATTTTTACTAAAAGTGTTTCCTGTCATTCTCGTTTATATTTGGTGCCTAATTTAATTGAGGTGTTTGCACTTCTTGAAGTTTTTTATTGGTTGCAAGCTATTAATATAAGTAACATCATAGTTGGATCTTAGTGTCTTTAGGTAATTATTGCGATTACTAAGAGTAAAAAAGATTTATCGGATTTTGGTTTGTTGATTATGGATTGTTGAGCTATTGCTTCTCAACTCCATAATTTGTCCTAAGGCAGCTCATAGTCTTGCTAAGATAGCCTTATCTTGTGTGGATCACATTGAGTGTAATAGTTTTCCCTCGTTCCTTAATCTTATTTTCATTTGATAATGCTTTGAATTCTAGTGTTGTTGTTAGTAGAGGATGATGGGACAGGGTGTACAAAATAAGCATGTTGGCTTAGGTTTAGTTTTTGTGCTCTTCTTTTGCTTGTTTACAAAGTTTATTTCTCAAAAAAAAAAAATAGAAACATGAAATTAATGAATGATAACTTTTAAATTGCTTAATATATAAACTGGCCCCTGAATTTAGTAATTTCTCTTAAGTTAACCCTTAGACTTTCTTTGGAACACATTAGTTCTAAAGGTTGGCTTCCATTACATAAATTGGTTCTTATGGCTAATACCGTTAATTTTTGAACAATTGGGTGATGTGGCCAAACTAGAATGTGACACGTGAGCAAACAAAGAAACAACATATATTTTCCTCTTTAATTATTCTAAAAATAGTAAAAAAGCTTAAAAATTCAAAAAAAAGAGAGAGAAAAGCTAAATAATTTTTTAGAAAACATAAGAAATATAGATAAATTCAAAAATTCAAAAAAAATCAATAAAACATTTTTTAAAAAATCAATAAAATTTATTAGAATTATTAGAATTTTATAAAATTACAAAAATTAAAAATATATTTAGAATTCAAAAAATAAAATTTGATTGGTGAAAGCCCGATCATCATGGGCTAAAGCATGGTCAACATTGATCAGTGTTAGGTCAACACTCGGTCTTTTTGTATTTACTTTTTTCAATTATTTGTAGCTTTTTGAATTTAAACTATTTTTTGAATTTTTTTACATTTTATATTTTTTTAATTTCTAAAATTTAAAAAAAATTATGTTTTGAATTTTCAAAATATTTATGATTTTTTTTAAATTTTAACTATTTTTTATTTTAATTCTAAATTCAATTTTTTTGGTTTTTTTATAATTTATATATTTCTTATATTTTAAAAAATTGTTTATTTTTAATTTATATATATTTCAATTTTAAGCTTTTTTATTTTTTAAATAATTAAAGAGGATAACACATGTTACCTTGTTTGTTCACGTCTCACCTCTGTGTTTGGTCACGCCATTCAATTATTCAAAAACTAACAATGTTAATCATAGGAACCAATTTGTGCAATGGATGTCAATCTTAAGGACCAATGTGATCCAGAAAAAATATTAAGGGTCAATTAAAGAAAAGTTGCCAAATTTAAGGTAGAATCTATTAGGGCGAATTTAGAAGGGCTAGCAAGGCCTCGGCCTCCCTAAAATGAAAATTTTTGACCCTTTAAATTTATAAAATTTTAAATTAATAAATGTAAAATTACACTTTACCTCTTTTAAAATGATAATTTTTTGATTTAATCATTTAAGAATTACATTTTACTATAAAAAATTACAATTTAATTTTGGCCCTTAAACAAATTTTCTGATTACGTCCCTATATCTATATAAAGTGGTTAATAAATTAAAATAGTCAGCTTTATTGAGTGGGGAACATCCCCAAATTTCTACTTGGAGGTCATCTCCACCTCTTTGTATTGATCATTGGATAGATTGAAGCATAAAACAATTAAGTTATATCATGGTTCTTTTTTAATTATATTCCAAAATTTGAAATTATATGAGATCTAAAAGTAATTTAACAATAGATTGAAGCATGTTGGATGAGATATGATGTCCAAAATTGAAATCCATCATTACTATCTTGCAGCGAAAACTGAAAATTATAAAAAGTAGGATGGTAAGAAACAATGAAAAGGCAAGAATTCTAACCATGATATCCTATTCGCAAATTATGATGATTTATTGCTTCTTGTGTATGTTTTTTACTTGCTTAGTTTACTATGTACAAAGTTTTGACCTACAACTACGCCTCCTTCTTCTGTAAAACAAAGATTAGAAAACCCATTTTCAGTACTTTTTTTCTATTCGAGATCGGTGAATATGGTGAAACTAGTTGAGGGTTATAAAAACTACACATATAAAATATAGTGGATGGGAATAATTGGGATAATTGTAGGGATATGAAGATAGGCTGCTAGTATGGGATATAATAAGGCACAAAACAAGTTGGGTAAAGGTGAAGTGTATGTTGATGGGATTTAATCATAATA